>NC_052314.1:14003560-14251060 GCF_016432855.1 Salvelinus namaycush
AAACAGAACCTGATGGAGAGGACTATAGGGAATCAGAACCAACCAGTGTCTCTCAGCCTTTCTTTGGTATAAATCCAGACTGTTCTGCAGTTCAGAGTGAAAACAGTCAAAGTGTCAGTGGTATGGAGACTGGAGGACCTCCGTCAGGTTTTAAGTCAGTCAAATCAAAGAGAACAAAGATGATAAAAGGACAAATGTCCCATATCAATAGTAAGGGTTGGAAATTTACACAGTTGTCCCTCCTGAAATCACCCAGTCAAAGTAATTCTACTCCCTGTTGTTGTAAGTTGTGTGGCAAGTCTTTTCATCAAATGGGTTCATTAATTAAACACGTGCAAATTCATAAAGATAAAGGTATTTGTGGTGTTTGTGGAAAATGTTTTCAGTCCACAGAAAGTATGGAAGATCACTTCCAAACTCACATTACAGCAAGTTTTTGTTGTGATGTTTGTAGTAAAGGGTTCAGCAAGAACAGTAAGCTGATAGTGCACATGAGAAGCCACACAGGGGAGACTCCATTTCGTTGTTGTCATTGTGGCAAAGGATTCAAACAGAATGGAAGTCTAAAAATACACATGAGAATTCACACAGGGGAGAAACCTTTTTCATGCCCTATTTGTGGCACATGTTTCAGTCAGAATGGAGATCTAAAAATACACATGAGGATTCACACAGGGGAGAAACCTTATAGCTGTTGTCATTGTGGCCAAGGATTCAACCAGAAGGGAAATCTAAAAACACACATGAGGACCCACACAAGAGAGAAACCTTATCGCTGTCATGATTGTGACCAAGGATTCAGCACTGGCAGCGCTCTGAAAAGACACATTATGATTCACACAGGGGAGAAGCCTTTTTGCTGTCCTGATTGTGGAAAAACATTTAATCGGAGTGGACATGTAAAATTACACATGAGGACCCACACAGGGAATAAATAATATCATTGCCATTTGTGGCAAAGGATTCAGCACTAGTGACCTTCTGAGATGAAACATGAGGATTCATACTGGAGAGAAACAGTATCCATAGTGACTGGTAAAGGATTCTGCACTGGCACCAATCTGAAAGTGCCCTTAAGGACTCATAGCGAGAATAGATACCCTCAATTTAGAAAATGATTTCCCCAATCCAGTATGTTAAATCAGACACAGTGAGAAAACACTGTCTTTCATTTAAAATTGATAGAACAGTCATGAGAGGGAGAACTTAATGGTGTGCTGTTTGGGGAAAGAAGATTGAGAATCACATTGTAACTTCCACTTGTGAGAGGAGATGCCCCTCAGAACACTACTCGTGGGTGAATAAGATATGATGGAATTACTGCTTGAACGTAAGAACTCCATCACTAACAGAGAGCAGTTGTTAGTTATAGGATGACAAGACATTTGGGAAACTGTCCTCCCTTTGTACTTAAAACATTTTTGTTTTTTAAATCTTCTACATTATGTACACTGAGTGTACAAAACATTAGGAACACCTGCTCTTTCCATTAAATAGACTGACCAAGTAAAACCAAGGTGAACGCTATGATGCCTTATTGATGTAACTTGTTAAATCCACTTCAGTGTAGATGAAGGGGAGGAGACGGGTTAAAGAAGGGGTCTGCAACTAACTTTCAGGTGTTCCTAATGTTTTGTATACTCTATGCTTTGATGTTAAAGTACTTTTCACCATCAGTTACTTTGGTTTTGTGTCCTTCAGTGTCCACGGGAGCTGAAAGAATCCTGTACACATGCCATTTTATTGTTACTAGTTTTATGAGCCTGTTGCCAATATCCACTGAGGGGGAAATTTCACCAGCATTAAGAAAACTGGTGAAAAACTCAAGTGGACCCATTCATATAAATTGGCCTTGTGAAACATGTTTTTCTTCATCCAGAGATTATATGTTTTTTTCCACAACAGAATAAATGTTGATAACCATGTCCATTAAGGTGTCTTTACCTGCTCTCTTCTCCCTCTTCTGACAGTGTTCAATTATCAGTTGATCTTGTGTTGCTAGAAAGCTCCATTTAAACAAAACGTTTGAGATTAAAGTGCATTTTGGGAATGGGAAACATGGGAAACATCTAAATAAAGGTTTGATTTTATTATCTAATCAGCAACCTATAAAATTGGTACGCATTTTAAAGCACTTTAAAGGTCCAAGAAGTATTTCATTGTTTGTCTTCTCATGTGCACTGCATAATACTTTGCTGCAGTTTTTTTTTTAAATGCAGCTCTCTTCTTCCCTGATCTGAGAGGGTTGGATTGACGATAGCAGATACAACCTTTCTCGTATCTAATTACATACCCATCAATTATAATCTCAAGGAAGGAGGATGTGCTTTGTTGTCAGGCTTTTTCAAGTCTCCCACTTATCATAAAGCCGTATATTTACTACAGTGCATTCGAAAAGTACTGACTTTTTTTTACGTTACAGCCTTATTCTAAAATGGATTAAATATTTTTTCCCCTCATCAATCTACACACAAAAGACAAAACTATATATGTATATATATATTTTTTGCACATTTATAAAAATCAAAAATGTAATAGCACATTTACATTAGTATTCAGACCCTTTACTCAGTACTTTGAAGCACCTTTGGCAGCGATTACAGCCTCAAGTCTTCTTGTGTATGACGCTACAAGCTTGGCACACCTGTATTTGGGGAGTTTGAGAGGCTGGTAACTCTAATGAACTTATCCTCTGCAGCAGAGGTAACTCTGGGTCTTCCTTTCCTGTGGCAGTCCTCATGAGAGCCAGTTTCATCATAGAGCTTGATGGTATTTGTGACTGCACTTAAAGAAACTTTCAAAGTTCTTGAAATGTTCCGGATTGATGTTTGTCTTTGCTTATTTGAGCTGTTCTTGCTATAATATGGACTTGGTCTTTTACCAAATAAGGCTATCTTCTATATACCACCCCTACCTTGTCACAACACTCCTGATTGGCTCAAATGCATTACGAAGGAAAGAAATTCCACAAATTAACTTTTAACAAGGTACACCTGTTAATTAAAATGCATTCCAGGTGACTACCTCATGAATCTGGTTGAGAGAATGCCAAGAGTGTGCAAAGCTGTCATCAAGGCAAAGGGTGGCTACTTTGAAGAATCTCAAATACAATTTTGGGGGGGTTACTACATGATTCCATATGTGTTATTTCATAGTTTTGATGTCTTCACTATTAGTCTACAATGTAGAAAATAGGAGAAATAAAGAAAAACCCTTGAATGAGTAGGTGTTCTAAAACTTTTGACTGGTACTGTATGTCATTAAATTACATGTGCATAACTATGTAGTTTTAATGTACATTAGCAGTGGTTCTTCTTATTTTGGGAGTAATATAACATTGACTTTATTTTCAATACATGCAACCTAAGAGTTCATGCCTGCAAGACAAAGTCTTAGGTCAATCGGTCTGAGGATTTGAACGTTTTATAGCACTACTTTGTATTTAATCCCAAATTGAAATGAAAGCTAGAGAGCCAGCTAAAATTGGTCAGTGTATTGCAATTCCATTTAGTACTAGTTAGAAATGTCCTAACAAGGCAGTCATGCTGCCTGACAAGTTGAACGATGCTAGCCTTGAGGCCCTTACTCTCTTGGGGTTGTTGTGTGTAACGTGATTTCCTTAGGGTCGACCTGGCTTCAAGCCTACCTCAGGTCAATACCCCCTCCTACTTGACCCCAGGGTCAAGCTCTATTTAAAGCGGTACTCACCACTGCCATTAGCTGCTGTTCCGGTACAGTTCTATGTCCTCCACTGTGACTTTTGATGACATTAATAAACATTTTACATGAGGCAGCCAGGACTGGCATATGTTATCTAGAAAAAATGGTTACACTTTACATGCATAACACAAACACAAGTAAATAGGTACATAACACTTACCATGTCTTGAAGTCTTCTTAGACCTTTTAGTCCAGGTCTTTGGTGAATTATGTTGCTTCTGCTGTCCCTTTCTATTCATTGGACAGGGGCAAGGCTAGTGGCAGGAGCAGGTGACTGTCACTTTGCAGCTCGCTCCTTCTGATCCTAAAGTATTTATTCAAATCAAACATGTAATTTTAAATCAGACAGATTACCATTCTAACACAACAACATTGTGGTATGTGCCCACAATTCAACTGCCCTGAAAATATACTGGGGACATTGTAATGCTGTGCGACAGCTGGAAGAGCCTCCTCTAATGCCACCTGTTCTGCATCCTGCTCTTTGCTCAAGATCATTTCTCTATTTTGTTGAACATAAACATTATTGTATGTTAATGTAGAAAAAAAAGTAGCAAAATGTGTGATCATATACCGTGAGATACAATCAAATATATATATAGTAGAGTCACATATATTACAAGTAAATTGGTATACATTGTGGATGGTTGCTTTTCATTATCGTGGGAACTGCGTTATGTTGTGCAAAAGGCAAAGCCTCCACATTTAACACTCAAATGTTTTTGTTATTAATCTGCTTTAATTCATTAACATCTCAGGTCCGAACAAAGCTGGTATTATTATTTATGAAGATGTCTATTCATATTTACACAATTGGTATACAGACAGCAAAACGAGAATGACAATTTACAGTTTAAAATGTGCAGACACCTGTGTAGCTATGTAATCATATTTCTATGGACACACAAATAAACTAGCTACGCCATCAAAGATCTAATTAAAAGGCAAACTAGTTTATTCTGTTATATGTTATGTATTCTATGCAGAGTAATTGTTTCTTTTAAGTTGGGTGCGGTATTCAACACAACCACAGGTATAATAAGAACGAACACAACGGTCAGTTCCAGTACAAATGATAAAACGTCAGTTCCGGTACTACGGAATCATGGGAGATTGAGTTTCACAGTCCTTCCCTCACTGCCAGACACTTTTAAATAATGATATAAATACCTCAATAGTTTGCTAAAAAGTATTTTCATGTGCTTACATGATTGATATTATTGATTGTATTTTTACATAATTAATCATGGCTGGCATCTAGCTAAAAAGGCCCAATGTTCACTGGGGTTGCAACCGGCGGTAACCAAAAAGCTAACGTTAGCATACAAGATACTGTTGGCCAGAGCGAATAAACTTGATCTACAAGATGAACCAATACACGTCACTGATTGAAATAAAAGAGTTTAGAATTATGCGGGCCTTATTACAGAAAATACTAGATTTGTAATTTCTTGTTCAATAATTTACCTCGTTCTCACTGTAAAATAGCTAGCTAGCTTCAACCAAAAAAGCAGTTATGTTTATATGTACTAATAGCAGAAACTCAGGACGCATTGAGTTTAAAGGGATTCAGAAGGAGCGTGGCATCAGAGGTTGCTGGTGTTATTGAGTTCGATGCGCCATAAGTTTGTGCTATTAGTACATATTTATGAGAGACTGGGTTGTCCAGAAAACAAGCCGGTGACTGAGGTGGTATGCTCCTGAATGCCATTGGATGAATCCCAGAACATTTTCCAGTTTATGCTATTAAAACAGTGCTGTAGCTTAGCATCCGTGTCATCTGACCACTTCTGTATTGAGCGAGTCACTGGTACTTCCTGCTTTAGTTTTAGCTTGTAAGCAGGAATCAGGAGGATAGAATTATGGTCAGATTTGCCAAATGGAGGGCGAGGGAGAGCTTTGTAAGCGTCTCCGTGTGTGGAGTAAAGGTGGTCTAGAGTTTTTTTTCCTCCTCTGGTTGCACATATGACATGCTGGTAGAAATTAGGTAAAACAGATTTAAGTTTGCCTGCATTAAAGTCCCCGGCCACTAGGAGTGCCCCTTCTGGATGAGCATTTTCTTGTTTGCTTATGGCCTTACACCACTCGTTGAGTGCGATTTTAGTGCCAGCATTGGTTTGTGGTGGTAAATAGACAGCTACGAATAATATAGATAAGAACTCTTGGGAGATAGAGTACCTCATGATAAGCTGTAGATCACACTACCTCAGGCAAGCAATACCTTGAGACTTCTTCAATATTAGACATCGCGCACCAGCTGTTATTGACAAATAGACACACACACCCGCCCCTTGTCTTACCAGATGTAGTTTCTCTGTCCTGGCGATGCACAGAAAACCCAGCCAGCTCTATATTATACGCGTCGTTGTTCAGCCACAACTCGGTGAAACATAATATATTACAGTTTTTAATGTCCCGTTGGTAGTGTCGTGTCTTTGGCTATGCCGGATTAAGACATGCTATTCTATTTCTCTGTAATTAATATTACCTGATTGAGCTAATCATGTAAATGTAATTAACTAGAAAGTTGGGGCACCCCGAAAGAGTGTTTATAGAGCTGTTATCTTCCGAATAAACTCTGAAAGACCTAGTAATATTTTACATCAATAGCAATCAATATTAATCGTCACCTTATTTCAGTCTCAACCTGAACATTGTAGAATTCTTGGTTATCTTCACGAACCCTGGCTAACAAGTTGAATCAGCAATACAAAATTGTGTTTGATTATTTATTTACTAAATACCTAACTAATCACACAGAATTACATATACACAGAATGAATCATACATTGATTACAAATTATGTCATAAAGGAAAATGTCCCTAGCGGACGGAACAGATATGACAGCTGGTTACACAAAGGAAAGGGGGTTGGGTTTGAGTGAAAGAGCGGGAAGACTGAGGAACAAAGGGAGAAGCTGTGCTATCGTAAATCCAGTATCTTATGCATTCTAAATTACCGCCCATTTGGAAAAGTAAAATGCAATAAATATGTACTCTGAGCTGCGCTTCGGTAGGTTGGTCATAGATGCTGGCCGTGTTGGCCAACAGAGATCTTCCTTTCCTTGGAAGAATGTCACTGGTGGTAAATTGGATACGTTGTAGTATCGTCATTGTGTGGTAGACGGGATAGGTCGTCCGTTCTTCCCAGCCCACGTTTACAGCTGCTGTTGCTAACTCAACGGCTAGGATGTCTCACTTCTTTAGTGAATAAGAGTTCAAAGTTTATACCATTCACAACCAAATCTCACGCTGAGGTTGGCTTAGTTCTGTAGTTGACATGTTAGTCCTTTTCAACGTATGGACCGTCGTCCTATCGTCCTCGGAACAGATAGTTACATTTTCGTCAAGGGCTTATATAGTGGAGGGAGAAAAGGGTGTGTTTCATAGTTTATAACCCATGTCTCTTCACAGGGGCGGGCCACTGATTGAGCAGAGCTCTAACTTTATGAAAACCCAAATCTCTCATTTGGAAGTTAAAATTACATTTCATCTTTTCACAAATAGTGTCATATTTAAACATTTAAATTGCACAACAATTCCATGTGAATCTGATAACTAGAATGTGTAGACTTTCCCAGATACAGTTTATGTCGTCCTGTCATCAGTCATAATGTCTCCGAACTGACATCATATTCATTAAGTACTAACGCATATTTTCAACTGGTTCTATTACCGAAATATGGTTCCTTTCCCCCACTTGTTTGATGTTCCCAGACTCTCTATGTTTAACAAAGGCTATTCAAGAGTCCTTCAGTAGAGTCAAGAGAGAGAGGGGAGAAAGGTATTTATGGGGGGTCATAAACCTTACCCACAGGCCAACGTCATGACAGTAGGATAGTCTTAATCGTAGATTACCATTATATTTTCCAATGATTGCACGTTGGCCAATAGAACGGATGGTAGTGGAGGTTTACTCACTCGCCTACGAATTCTCATAAGGCAGCCTGACATCCGCCCCCTTTTTCTCCGTATTTTCTTCACGCAAATGACGGGGATTTGGGCCCGTTCTCGAGAAACCTGAATTTTCTGTAAAGGGCTTCCTTCTTTTCAATCTGTTATTTAGGATAGTATTGTAGTGTAACTACAATGTTGTTGATCCATCCTCAGTGTTCTCCTATCAGTCATTAAACTCTATAACTGTTTTGAAGTCATCATTGGCCTCCTGGTGAAATCCCTGAGTGGTTTCCTTCGTCTTCAGCAACTGAGTTAGGTAGGATGCCTGTATCTTTGTAGTGGCTGGGTGTATTCATACACCATTCAAAGTGTAATTAATAACCATAATGCTCAAAGGGATATTCATTTTTACCTATCTACCAATAGGTGCCCTTCTTTGCGAGGCATTGTAAATCCTCTGTTCTTTGTGGTTGAATCTGTGTTTGAAATTCACTGCTCGACTGAGGGACCTTACAGATAATTGTATGTGTGGGGAACAGAGATGAGGTAGTCATTCAAAAAATCATGTTAAACTATTATTGCACACAGAGTCCATGCAACTTATGTGGCTTGTTCAGCACAGTTTCTCCTAAACTTATTTAGACTTGCCATAACAAGGTGGTTGAATAATTGACCCAAGACATTTCAGCTTTCATTTTTTATTAATTAGCAAAAACATCATTCCATTTTGACATTTTGGGGTATTGTGTGTAGACCAGTGACAATCTCAATTAAATCAATTTTAAATTCAGGCTGTAACACAACATGTGCAAGTAAAGGAGTGTCAACACTTTCTAAAGGCACTGTATCAGGTGTCAAGGCATATGAACTAACAGGTTAGAGCAAACAACACAATTATCCCAACACATAGGTTGTGATAGGTGGCCGAGTTACAGCGGTATTTGTCAGACCGAGAGACATCGGCCTTCTCATGAAAACGTCTGTAGTGTCCGAACGGGTCACGGGACAAGTGGAACTCGTCTGAAGGTAAATCGCAACAACAAAAATGTAAGTATGGACGTAGTTTTGTGCCTACCCAAAAAATGTGTAAAATGTGTGTAAAAAAGCAACAGCACATATTTCCTGAGCTTTCTTATATCTCCTAGATATAAAACAGACACTTATGTCCCCTTACAGGGGTTAAGATTCATTAACTAAATATGTTGCTTTGGATAAGATGGTCTGCTAAATGACTAAAATGTAAATTTAAGTTTATGGAAAACGTGGTCGCATAAAAAACGAAGGGATATTTTACCGCAATTCTGTTACCAAACTTTGCATCTGCGGAGTTCTTCCAGTACATGTGTTTTTGTGAAATTTACTGTGTAAATTGTTCAAAGTAGTCATCTTTAACGTTTAACCTATTCTCTTGAGATTAAAGTCTTAAATCAAATAAAATTGGTCACATGCTTCGTAAACAACAGGTGTAGACTAACAGTGAATTGCTTACTTACCAGCCCTTCCCAACGATGCAGAGAGGAAAAAATAGAAATAGTTGAAAAATAATAGCACAAGGAATAAGTAGTGATGGTAGAGTAAGAATGTCCACGACTAGATAACTGTCAAACATTTCAATGGTTCCAATGTTTCATAAAAGTGTAATGAACACAGTCAGAGGAAAGAGAAATGTGCAGGTAAAGACACTTAACAATAAACATGTTGTTAACATTTATTCTGTTAAACAAAGGTGGATAAAATATGCATAAATATATTTTGAGATGAAAAAAAAGCATGTGTGAGAAGGTTCATTTATATGAATGGGAATACTTGAGCATATCACGATAATTTTCTTAATGCTTGTCAAAACATGGAAAAATAAATAACATATTTCCCCCTCAAAGAGTGGATATTGACATCAAGCCCATGACAAAATATTTGGTTTGTATAGGATTCTCTCAGGTCCTGTAGACACTGAAGGAAACATAAGCACAAATAAAAGACACTGAAGGAAACATAAGCACAAATATCAAATATTCTTGGCAGTAGAAAGGCCTTACTGAAGAGCTCAGTGACTTTCAACGCCAACACCATCATAGGATGCCACCTTTCCAACAAGTCAGTTTGTCAAATGTCTGCCCTGCTAGAGCTGCCCCGCTCAACTGTAAGTGCTGTTATTGTGAAGTGGAAAAGTATAGAAGCAACAACAACTCAGCCACGAAGTGATAGATCACACAAGCTCACAGAACGGGACCGCCGAGTGCTGAAGCACGTAGCGTGTAAAAAATAAAACAATTGCCTGTCCTCAGTTGCAACACTCACTACCGAGTTCCAAACTGTCTGGAAGCAACGTCAGCACAAGCAATATTTGTCAGGAGCTTCATGAAAATGGGTTTCCATGGCCGAGCAGCCACACACAAGCCTAAGATCACCATGCACAATGCCAAGCGTCAGCTGAAGTGGTGTAAAGCTCGCCGCCATTGGACTCTGGAGCGGTGGAAACGCCTTCTCTGGAGTGAGGAATCACGCTTCACTATCTCCCAGTCCGATTGACGAATCTGGGTTTGGCACATGCCAGGAGAAAGCTACCAGCCCGAATGCATAGTGACAACTGTAAAGTTTGGTGGAGGAGGAATAATGGTCTGATGTTGGGCGATTAGCAGCAAAGTGTTCGGGCTAGGCCCCTCAGTTCCAGTGAAGGGAAATCTTAACGCTACAGCATACAATGACATTCTAGACCATTCTGTGCTTATGTACTTTTTGGCGACAGTTTGGGGAAGGTCCTTTGTTTCCACATGACAATGCCCCTGTGCACAAAGCGAGATCCATACAGAAGCGGTTTGTCGAGATCGGTGTGGAAGATCTTGACTGGCCTGCACAGAGCCCTGACCTCAACCCCACCGAACACCTTTGGGATGAATTGGAACACTGAGTGCTAGCCATGTCTAAGCGCCCAACATCGGTGCCCGACTTCACTAATGCGCGTGTGGCTGAATGGAAGCAAGTCCCTGCAGCAATGTTCCAACATCTAGTGGAAAGCCTTCCCAGAAAAGTGGAGGCTGTTATAGCAACAAAGGTGGACCAACTCCATATTAATGCCCATGATTTTGGAATGAGATGTTCGACAAGCAGGTGTCCACATACTTTTGGTCATGTAGTGTGTGGCAAAATTCAACATATTAACAGGAAATGTTAACTCTCAAAACAAAAACATGTTTCATGTACAAAGGGAGTACATAGGTTCAAATTTCAGTTGTGCCATCCTATAACTAATGAGTAGGAACTACTGTTGCTCAGAAATCCATGAACTGCTCTCTGTTAGACAGAGATGGGGAGTTCTTATGTGCAAGCAGTAATTCAGTCATACTTTATTCACCCAAAAGTTGCATCCTGAGGGGCATCTCTTTTCACAGGTGTAAATTACAATGTGCCTCTCAATCTTCTGTCTCCAGACCTTTTCCAAAACAGCACACCGTCATGTTGTTTTCCTTGAGACAGTTGTTCATGTAACTTTGTAGGAGTTCTATCATTTTGAAAAATACTGCAATCATTGCACCTATACAGTGCTTCCTTGGTGTGTGATTGTTATTCAATGTACCTGATTGGGAAATGTATTTCTCATATGGAGGACATCAGTATGGTCTCTCCCCTGAGTTCTCATGTGCACATTCAGATTGGTGCCAGTGCTGAATCCTTTTGTATTTTATCGCCTGTGTGAATCCTCATGTGCACTGACAGATTACTGGCAATGCTGAATCCTTTGCCACAATCAGGGCAGCTATGGGATTTCTCCCCTGTGTGGGTCCTCATGTGTCTTTTCAAATCTCCATTCTGCATGAAGCATGTACCACAAACAGGGCAGGAAAAAGATTTATCCCCTGTGTGGCTCCTCATGTGTACTGTCAGTTGACTGTTCTTGCTAAACCATTTACCACAAACATCACAACAAAACCTAGAAGCAATGTGAGTTGAGGTGATCTTTCATAGTTTTTGTGGACTGAAAACGTTTTCCACACAGCATCACACCACAAATGCCTTCTTTATCCTTAGTATGAGTTTGAACATGTTTAATTAACGAGCCCATGTAATGAAAAGACTTGCCACAAATCTTACAACAAGGAGTAGCATGACCTTGACTGGGTGATTTCAGGAGGGACAACAGTGTGGATTTCTTACCCTTAGTTTTGAAATGGGACCTTGGTCCTTTTATCATATTTTTTCTCTTTGATTTGACTGGGTTAAAGTCTGACAGAGGTCCTCCAGTCTCCATACCACTGACACTTTCACTCTTTTCACTTTGAGCTGCAGAACACACTGGATTTACTGTAGAGAGGGGCTGAGAGACACTGGTTGGTTCTGATTCTCTATAGTCCACTCCATCAGGTTCTGTTTTGATCTGTTCAGTTGTAGTATTGGGTTGAGTGTCTCTCTCTCTGTTTCCTTCCTTTGGGGATTGATTGAGATGTGAGAGCTGAGTTGGATCCTCATCACAGTCACTTTTCACACAGGCAGAAGTGAATATGTAATCTTTAGCATCAGTCTCAATCCCTTGAAGCTGCTCTTCCTCCTGACTGGTTCTGAGTTCCTCCTGTTCCTCTTTAAATTGTATGGGTTCTGGGTCCTCCTGCCCCAGATTGGGGCTCCACTCCTGCTCACAGTGCTGCTGCTCAGGGGGGACCTCCGCT
Organism: Salvelinus namaycush; assembly: GCF_016432855.1. Taxonomy (NCBI): domain Eukaryota; kingdom Metazoa; phylum Chordata; class Actinopteri; order Salmoniformes; family Salmonidae; genus Salvelinus; species Salvelinus namaycush. Next base: position 14,015,839 of record NC_052314.1, read on the forward strand.
TCCGAGACAGAGAGAATGAGCTGCTGGAAGTCTGGAAGAAGGACAAAACAGAAAATTCAATGACATGTTGTAACAAGGTGGAACCAAAATTTTGGTCAGCGTCTCATGTGGGACCTAATTAGTGATGAACATGGGAAGTGTATAAAAGCACCCCATAGTAGGGTTGGCGGTATTCAGATTTTCATACAATTTCTGTACCATACCGGGGTATTACAGTATTACCGGAAGTGCACACAAGGGGAGCAATTTTTATTATTGTATTTTTTGACGCACAAAACAATTTAGGCAACAGGACCCTTGATCCAGGAGGGGTTTGAATGTCTCTGCTGTAATCAAGAAGCTTGATCTTGACATCTAGCCCCTTAGCTAGCAAGTTAGATAACCAAATGCTTAGCTGCTGGAGCCCTGATCTAGATATGAATTATTAGACATATGCTCGATTTGTTATACACAGAACAAAAATATAAAACGCTATGTAAACTGTTGTTCCCATGTTTCATGAGCTGAAATAAAAGACCCCAGAAATGTCCCATACACACAAAAAGCTTATTCATCTAAAATGATGTGCACATTTGTTTACATCCCTGGTAGTGAGCATTTCTCCTTTGCCAAGATAATCGATCCACCTGACATGCGTGGTATATCAAAAGCTGATTAAACAGCATGATCATTATTAGGGTTGCAAAGGGTCAGAATCTTTCCGGTAAATTTCTGGAATTTTTCCATGGGAAGTTAAGCCCGGGAATTTGGGGAATTTTGCTTAAATTCATCAAAAAAAGTTAGCTTATAACAGGGAACCTTTTTTGTGGGATACACAAGGCAATTCTAGATCTTGTGGCATATTTTGGTTAAACTATCCCCAATTCAATGGAATTGCAACCCTCTGCATGCACAGTGCACTCTTCCATCACATGTACAGCTGATTCTCAAGATCTTGCACACTAATGAGATGCTATTGAGCCCACACTACTACACTGTCTAAGTCAAGGACTACATGCTTTCTGGTAAGTTTTGATTACAATACTGGGTGGGTGAATATATTTTATATGACGTACATAATTTTGTTAACTAGTAAATAGTAGCCTACAGTAAAGTGGGTTTAAATAATTTCTAACTTGTTAACAATTTCTGCTAGTTAGTTTTTGCTACCATGTGGGTTTTAGCTTGCTTGAGCCTGCTAACTGAGTAGTGTTAATTCACATGTTTCCTTTTATAACATTTATCTTACAATGGAGTTCTTTAATCTAACTGCTTAACTATTTATCTGTACATGGAATTGTATTTGTTGTTTTTTTACTCCTTTTTTCCCTAATCTTTACAGGAAAATTCCACGTGCACTATCTGATGTGTGGAGACATTTCACTGCAGCTAATGTAGAAGGAAAAGCTGTGTACATTTGCAAATATTGTGCCAAATCATATGTGAAGAATGCAACAAAGATGCAGAATCATCTGGCCAAGTGCATAAAGTTCCCTCAGCGCTCACAACAAGCAAACTGACAAAAGTCCCTCTTCATAATTTTCACCTCGAATAGAAGTATCAGACACCTTATTGATAGCAACGGCTCATGGTCCTCCTGGAATCAGATTTTTTTTGACTCAATGGATGAACGTAGTCAGAGAAATGCTGACGAATGTCTTGCTCGAGCATGCAACTGGTTCACTTCTGATGCTCACAGGCAATGTGTATTGGAAGAGATTTCTGAATGTTCTTCACCCAGCATACACCCCTCCAACCAGACATGCTTTATCTACTAATTTGCTGGATACAGAGTTCAAGTGAAGGTCAAGCAAATCATAGAGAAAGCAGACTGTATTGCAATCATCTATGATGGGTGGTTGAATGTTCGCAGGCAAGGAATAATTAACTACATCATCTCCACCTCTCAACCAGTATTCTACAAGAGCACAGACACAAGGGACAACAGACACACCGGTCTCTACATTGCAAATGACCTGAAGGCAGTCATCAATGACCTTGGACCACAGAAGGTATTTGCACTGGTGACAGACAATGCTGTGAACATGAAGGCTGCTTGGTCTAAAGTGGAGGAGTCCTACCCTCACATCACACCCATTGGCTGTGCTGCTCCTCAAGGACAATATAATATAATTATAATACAATATACAATATAATGGCACTGAAAACAATGGATACACTCTACAAGAGAGCCAAAGAAATGGTTAGGAATGTGAAGGGTCATCAAGTTATAGCAGCAATATACCTCACCAAGCAAAGTGAGAAGAATAAGAGCACCACATTGAAGCTGCCAAGCAACACCCATTGGGGTGGTGTTGTCATCATGTTTGACAGTATCCTGGAGTGGAAGGAGTCTCTCCAAGAAATGGCCATATCACAGTCTGCCGATATAGACAGCCCCATCAAATCAAATGTATTTATATAGTCCTTCTTACATCAGCTGATATATCAAAGTGCTGTACAGAAACCCAGCTTAAAACCCCAAACAGCAAGCAATGCAGGTGTAGAAGCACGGTGGCTAGGAAAAACTCCCTAGAAAGGCCAGAACCTAGGAAGAAACCTAGAGAGGAACCAGGCTATGAGGGGTGGCCAGTCCTCTTCTTGCTGTGCCGGGTGGAGATTATAACAGAACATGGCCAAGATGTTCAAATGTTCATAAATGACTGCATGGTCAAATAATAATAATCACAGTAGTTGTCGAGGTTGCAACAAGTCAGCACCTTAGGAGTAAATGTCAGTTGGCTTTTCATAGACGATCATTGAGAGTATCTCTACTGCTCCTGCTATCTCTAGAGAGTTGAAAACAGCAGGTCTGGGACAGGTAGCACGTCCGGTGAACAGGTCAGGGTTCCATAGCCGCAGGCAGAACAGTTGAAACTGGAGCAGCAGCACGGCCAGGTGGACTGGGGACAGCAAGGAGTCATCATGCCAGGTAGTCCTGAGGCATGGTCCTAGGACTCAGGTTCTCAGAGGGAGAGAAAGAAAGATAGAATTAGAGAGAGCATACTTAAGTTCACACAGGACAAGACAGGAGAAATACTCCAGATATAACAGACTGACCCTAGCCCCCGACACAAACTACTGCAGCATAAATACTGGAGGCTGAGACAGGAGGGGTCAGGAGACCTCCTCAATGTCCACCTCTTGAACATCAGACTCTGAGGCCTCTGAGATCAAGAAGATCCTCCTGGATTATGTATTTTGGGAGAGTGGTAAGCAGCCGTAAACTCCTGAAACCTATAGCAGTAGCCATTGCACGGATTGAGGGAGACAATGCCATCCTGTCTGATGTTCAGCCTCTGCTTGCAGATGTAAGAGAAGAAACCATACTACCCTGCCCACTTCACTGTTGCTCCAAGCAGAGGAAACTACAGTTCTGAAATACATCAAAAAGCGTGAAGACTTCTGCCTGAAGCCCATACACGCCGCAGCGTACATGTTGGACCCCAAGTATGCTGACAAGAGCATCCTGTCTGGTGCAGAGATCAACAAGGTCTATGGTGTCATCACTACCGTGTCTCGCCTGGATGAGGGCAAGGTTCTTGGCAGTCTGGCAAAGTGCACTTCCAAGCAAGGGCTTTGGGATGGAGATGCAATATGGCAGTCGTGCCAACATACCTCATCAGTCACCTGGTGGAAGGGACTTTGTGGATCTGAGGCTCTTTCCCCTGTTGCCTCCATCATCCTCCAAATCCCACCAACGTCTGCCGCCTCAGCGCACAACTGGTCCTTGTTTGGGAACACACACACCAAAGCACGCAACAGGCTGACCAATACAAGGGTTGAAAAATTGGTGGCCATCCGGGGCAAATTTGAGGCTTTTTGAGCCTGACAACAAGCCATCCTCAACAAGGTTGGAAAGTGACAGTGAAGATGAGGCCTCAGTCTGATGTTCAAGAGGTGGACATTGAGGAGGTCCAGGGAGAAGACATGGAAGTCTTAGAGGAAGACCACCAAAGCTTTAGTTTCTAGACTATCATTTCACTATCATGTATGTTGAAAAGGTTTTTGGGTGATGCGATGGATCATTGGTGATCATTCAATATTCTCTTTTGTTGTTCAGTGAAATTATCTCATGTGAAGAGTCAACTCATTTAATTAAAGTTCAATTTATAACAATTATTTAAAATTTCTATTGGAAGGATTTAATAATTTGCAATTATGTCTACTTATGATAAGGTAAAATGTTTATGTTTCTGTCTGCATATGATATGGTAAATATATCCAATGTAAAAAACATCTACATTTAAATGGTATTAATATTAATTTGCATATATTCCCATTAATTCCCACAGAAAGTTTCCACCTCTGAATATTCCCCAAAATATGCAACCCTAATCATTACACAAGTGCACCTTGTGCTGGAGACAATAAAAGGCCACTCTAAAATGTGCAGTATTTTCACACAACACAATGCTACAGATGTCTCAAGTTGAGGGAGCGTGCAATTGGCATGCTGACTGCAGGAATGTCCAACAGCGCTGTTGCCAGAGAATTGAGAATTAGGCAGTAGACCACCAGCCCAGGACCTACACATCTAGCTTCTTCACCTGCTGTAATAAAGCCCTTTTGTGGGAGAAAACTCAATCTGATTGGCTGGGCCTGGCTCCCTAATGGATGGATCTGGCACCCAAGTGGTGGGCCTATGCCCTCCTGGGCCCACCCATGGCTGCGCCACTGCCCAGTCATGTGAAATCCATAGATTAGGGCCTAATGAATGCATTTATATTGACCAATTTCCTTCTATAAACTGTAACTCAGTAAAATCTTAGACATTTTTGCGTTTATATTTTTGTTTAGTATAAAGGAGTGCCTCCGATTTACATACGGAATATGCTCTGAGACCAGGTTGAATGTAATGGAACTGAGGACAAGGACTATGGTAACTCATTCACTATAAGCAAACAACCTTATCACGAGAGTGGCGATGCATTCGTGCATTGTGGAAGGCGTCGCCATGTTCGTGATTTGGTTTACATTTGTTTGTAGTGAATGGGTGACCGTGCACTACATGGACAAGATCACACAAAAGGTTTCTTATATCAAACGTAATAGTATATGAGTAACAAACCTGCTCTGTGCTTTATCTCAGGTTGAAGAACAATGTCGAGCAGCCTCTGTAGACGGACAACTTCCTCCTGATACTCTGCTACCGTTTTTTCAACAACCCCAAATATGTCTTCAACAGCAGCTGTTAATCTCTCATTGAGAAAATCCCTCCAGAACTGTATTTGAGACATTTTTTGATTATTCAAATTGAGTCAATAACCTGAGTTCTTGGCTGCTTTACAGCGGTCTAAATATTTACGCGCCACTGATTATTTTTTGTTGTTGGAATCCTTCAGAATAAAAGTCCCGTTCTGTATGCTTTTATACTAGTTATCATACAGATAATAATTAAAGTATTTCTATAAGATTGTCATTTATTATTTAAAAAAAATTCAGGCCTAAATGGTCAACAATATTTTTGGGTGTGTACTCCCATCATTTATTGCACGACAATTATCTGTATATTGTGTCGCATTCTACTCAGGAGCATTTCATTTTTCCAGCAGTGTAGCAGCTAATATTGCAGCCATATTTAACATCGGACATACATATAGCACCATAAATAATTATCTGTACATTGTGTTGCAGTAAAAGTGGGATCCATTTTACTCGGGAGCACCTGTAGTTTCCAAATCCACAGAGGTCGTCGTTGCTATTCTTGTGGCCCTTTAAGAGTGGGAAATCAGTTTACATCGAGATATTTTTGTATATTAGATAGCTAGGTTTTATTTACACCAATACATGTGCCACAATGGAGCACTTTGGCAGTTTACAATTTAAACAATATATTTACTAGAAGATCAACACACCTTACACTTGGTTCTCTTTGTGGATGGAGAATTGTTAGACCTGAAGCATTAAAACGTAGTGTCAAACACCTTAGGTCCATTTGTGACAGGAATAATGGGAACATAAAAACTATTGTGCGTCAGCTAGCCAAAAACATACTGACACTGTGAACGCATTAGGGAAAGGGGATACCTAGTCATGCATTCAACCAAAATGTGTCTTCCGCATTTAACCCAACCCCTCTGAAGCATTGCCTACTAACATTGATGTCTAGAAACCAATGTGTCCAAAGTAGACGTAGTGAAGAATGCAATGGAACCAACACCCATAGAACACAGAGTAGGGAAACGAGGGAGAGCATTGAAAAGTAAATATGGAAAGGAATGGGTTACACAGACCAAAAAAGTGAAGAAACAGTTTTGTATATGTAATTCACCAAAATGACAGTAAGCTAGCCATGGTGGCATGTGATGTGTGCCAAAATTGGTATCACTTTGAGTGCGTTGGCATAACTTTGGATAAGTGTAAGGAAATATAATCAGCACCTTATGTCTGCAACTTAAACTCATGTCAAGTTCAAGTGCCGTCATTGGACAGAGGGCTTACTCTTAGAGGTTCAAATAAAGTGATTGGACAGGTGATTGTGATAGGTATATAGATCCTGTAATGAGTGACAATAAGGTAACAGTAAACAAAATGGTACAAACCGTAAATGTTTCAGGACCATTTGTATAAGGTCAAGACAAGCAAGTGATTATTCCCTATTTTCACCTTCAGAAAAGTATTCTAATGAGGATATCCGTATGGCACATGGCACATGTTGAAATGCCTAATGAGCAAGTTACTGAGGACAAATCAGAGATTTGGGATTTCCAGATGATTGTGGTGAGTTCAAATAAAGAAACTTCAGTAGCACAAAGCAATCAGACCTCAGACACCCAGGTTAACACTATTGAATGTCATTTATTAGATGAAGAACTTGTGCACAGTGACATTGCGGCAGAGCGTGAGTCAGATAACGTTAGTCAAAGTGGAATTGGAATGGCAGATGCAGAATGTAAAACTATTATTTCTGTAAGTGAGGACACAATGAAGTGTATTTTGTCAAATGAGGCTAATTATGGGGTATTCAAGCATGAAACTCCATCAAATTCCATGTTTACCCTGACTCCAAACGAATGGGATAAGAACTCGCAAATATCAGGCAAGTATTTTTTTTAATTCACATGGGAGGGTACATTCAAGAAGAAGATAAAAAATTCTAATCCATTTTGCACATTAGAGAGATGTAGACTCGGTCTCAACCTTTAAGTCTTTATTGAAGACTCATCTCTTCAGTAGGTCCTATGATTGAGTGTAGTCTGGCCCAGGAGTGTGAAGGTGAACGGAAAGGCACTGGAGCAACAAACCGCCCTTGCTGTCTCTGCCTGGCCAGTTCCCCTCTCTCCACTGGGATTCTCTGCCTCTAACCCTATTACAGGGGCTGAGTCACTGGCTTACTGCTGCTCTTCCATGCCATCCCTAGGAGAGGTATGTCACTTGAGTGGGTTGAGTCACTGATGTGATCTTCCTGTCCGGTTTGGCGCCCCCACTTGGGTTGTGCCATGGGGGAGATATTTGTGGGCAATACTCGGCCTTGTCTCAGGATTGTAAGTTGGTGGTTGGAATATATCCCTCTAGTGGTGTGGGGGCTGTGCTTTGGCAAAGTGGGTGGGGTTATATCCTGCCTGTTTGGCCCTGTCCGGGGGTATCGTTGGACGGGGCCATAGTGTCTCCCGTTCCTCCTGTCTCAGCCTCCAGTATTTATGCTGCAATAGTTTATGTGTCAGGGGGCTAGGGTCAGTCTGTTATATCTGGAGTATTTCTCCTGTCTGATCCGGTGTCCTCTGTGAATTTAAGTATGCTCTTTCTAATTCTCTCTCTTTTTCTTTCTTTCTTTCTTTCTTTCTTTCTTTCTTTCTTTCTTTCTTTCTTTCTTTCTTTCTTTCTTTCTTTCTTTCTATATATTATCACTTGTGAATGATGCCCAGCATAAGAAACAATGCCTTTTTTTTGCGACTTTATCGAATTATGGTCGCACACCTCATGTAGCCTAGCCCATAGGCTTATATGTTTTGAGAAGGTTTGTATCACAACTAAAGTGGCCAAATAACTTCTTAAAATTAAGCACATTAATCCGCTTTACAAGGGGTGTAGAGCCTAACTGGCACACATAAGCAGTGTGTTAGTTTCAAGTTTGAGGAAGATAATTTTCACCATTAAAAATGCACCTTTATAATAAAAGCATTACATGCATAATTGCATTTGCGGTCACTGTTGATGATGCTGTTTTCTGCTCATGAAACATTCGTGCTTATATCCTTCTACCATGTGCGCACTGCTGCGCTTATAATGTGAAGAAATAACCCAATAGTTTATCAACATTTTAAGCTAAAAGTTCTGATCATCAGAAGTGTCCACTTAATTTGAGGGCTGAGGGGATAGGTCATGGGGTCCAAACACTTAAAAGACACACCCTATCCTCTCAGTCCTCAAATTAAGTGGACACTTCTGATGGCGTACGATGACGTCTGATGAGTATACACTTGCAGGGCAAGGGAGGAAGGAATGATTTTTAAATGGCCCACCCTGGCCGGAAATTCGTCACTCGTTCATCCCGTGATGATTGTGTTTTCAGCCACCGGTAGCTTGTGGGTGCTTTATATGCGCTACAGTCAATTATGAGTTCATGTCTACTTACATTAAATATATCATTATTTTTTTAAACGAGGGCTGAGGGGCTTACCTTGTAAACTTCCCTTGGTTGGCTAATCATTTGGACCACCCTCCAAGATAGCGACGGGGATTCCCCCAAGATCACAAGGCGAGGGTAAATCGTAAGTATTTAGACTGCAGCCACAGCCTGTGCGAAAGTCCCGATCACGTGATGGAGAGCCATGTGAGTGAGCGATGTTTCGGAGCGCTCAGCACTCAGGGAGAAGGCCGCAAAAGGCCTGGATTTTTTTTAGGGTGCATTATGGCCACACGAAGGGGATGCCACCGTGAAATTCTAGGCATTATCAAGTGTTTGTCAAATTGTGAATGAGTGACTGATGTAGTTTGTGCAGCCTGCACAAAAACACAAAGCAGAGCTCATGCCTTTCAAGCTACTTTTTTCAAATCATCATTAGAGTCGCATCATGCAGCCTTACAGTTTGTTAAAAATCAAAACATATAGCCCAACGTTTGTAGAACAACTAAAGTTACATTAATAACTCTAAATTAAGCATATAGGAATACCAACTTCTTTGTTAACCGCTCAACACAGAATAGCCGCATGTGCACACTCCCTCAAATCGTTTGGAGAAAATATCCTTTCTATTTTATTCAGCTTTGTTCAGTTGTATTCTTCATACTATAAAATAATGCCACGGAATTCTAAGCAAATCTTTTCTGCTAAACGAACTATTGTAGCGCATAGCCAGATCAGGACCTAACATAAGGAAAACTCAGAGTATGCTATTCTGTTCTTCTGAAATATACTACATTTTCTTATCATGCGTCTTTATACCCGTCTAAAATAAATAATGGATTTATTGTGAAGGTGTAGGCTATATTACATGGATTTATTAGACTTTTTAAAATGTAGATGTTCCAAAGTTCTGCATCAGTGGCTTATAGCCGGAGATGCTAAATGTGTTCATGTTAATTAATGGTCAATTATGTGAGACCGAAAGTTATTTGCTTGACAATCACTGGCGGAAAAAATGTTGTGACCGCCACAGCCCTACATCAAACTCATAGATAATGACAAAAAAGGTTCCCATAGGATTCTCCCAGCGCCTGCAGACATATGAGACATAAGCACAAAGTAACTGATATTGTGAAAACTACATTGGAAACATGAGAACAGATGCAATGTGGCAGATTTTCAACATTCTGACGAGACATTTAACTCTCAAAACAAAAATAGCAAGGCAAAGGGTGGCTACTTTGAAGAATCTCATATATATTTTGATTTGTTTAACACTTTTTTGGTTACTACATGATTCCATATGTATTATTTCATAGTTTTGATGTCTTCACTTTTATTCTACAATGTAGAAAATAGTAAAAATAAAGAAAAACCCTGGCATGAGTAGGTAGGTGTGTCAGAACCTGACACCCCCCCCCCCTCACCCCATTGGGAAAGTATTCAGCGCTCTGGAGCAGGTTTTCATCAAGGACCTCTCTGTACTTTGCTCCATTCATCTTTCCCTCGATCCTGACTAGTCTCCCAGTCCCTGCCACTGAAAAACATCCCCACAGAATGATGCTGCCACCACCATGCTTCACCGTAGGGATGGTGCCAGGTTTCCTCCATATATGTTGCTTGGCATTCAGGCCAAAGAGTTCAATCTTGGTTTCATCAGAGCAGAGGATCTTGTTTCTCATGGTCTGAGCGTCCTTTAGGTGCATTTTGGCAAACTCCAAGCGGGCTGTCATGTGCCTTTTACTGAGGAGTGGCTTCCGTCTGGCCACTCTACCATAAAGGCCTGATTGCTGGAGTGCTGCAGAGATGGTTGTCCTTCTGGAAGTTTCTCCCATCTCCACAGAGGAACTCTGGAGCTCTGTCAGAGTTGCCATCAGGTTCTTGGTCACCTCCCCCGATTGCTCAGTTTGGCCGGGCGGCCAGCTCTAGGAAGAGTCTTGGTGGTTCCAAACTTCTTCCATTTAAGAATGATGGAAGCCACTGTGTTCTTGGGGACCTTCAATGCTGCAGAAATGTTTTGGTACCCTTCCCCAGATCTATGCTTCGACAGTCTTGTGTCGGAGCTCTATGTACAATTCCTCCCTGCAACCACCATCAGTTTCAAACAGAACATCCATTTCCACCATCTTCCTCGCTCTCTGGCCAAGCATCCGGTTGCATCAAGAAGTAAACTATTTGCCCTCTCGGTCGTGCACGAGTGAACACATTTTGCCTCATCGTCACCTGCTGGAACGGAGTGCAACGATCAGTTTGGCGTATCAATATTAGATGAGAGGGCACCTGCTGAAATAGCCTACTGGCAAAACGCATTCTTTTTGATTATTTGAAAAACTTTGACAACAATATTGTAGTAAACAATAATAGTAAATTAATAACATATTATTAGTATATTCAGGGCACATGAGAAAATATCCTCTGTGGCTCATTTGGTAGAGCATGGTGTTTGCAACTGCCAGGGTTGTGGGTTTTGATTCCCACATAAAAATGATCCAGTCACATTCCTATCAATGTAAGAGTCTCAGTTAAATGCAGCTTGGTGATTAGAGTGCTTTAGAGATGCATAAAAATGGTATGGATTGGTAATGAGATAACTGTTAAACATGTCATTGTCTCCAATGTTTCAGAATCGTGCAACACTGTCAGAGGAACGAAAAACTTGCAGGAAAAGACCTCACAATGCACATGTGTTATCAACATTTATTCTGTGTGGATAAAACACATTACAGCAGGCTCATTTATATGAATGGGTCCACTTGATCTCATAACAATTTTCTTAATGCTTGTCAAAACATGGAAAAATAAATAAAAATGTATTTTCCTTCAGAGTGGATATTGGCATCAAGCTCAGAGGTAATAACAAAAATGGCAGGAATCTTTCAACTCCTGTGGACACTTGAGGAAACATAAGTGCAAAGTAATTGATATTGTGAAAACTATGTTAACATCAAAACAGATAATGTAGCAGAATTCAATACTTTAACAAAACACTTTCACTCTAAAAACAAAAACATGTTTTATGTAGAAAGGGAGGACATAGTTTAAAATGTATTTTTGTCATCCTATAACTAATGCTCAGAAATCCACAAACTGCTCTCTGTTAAACAGTGATGGGGAGTTATTATGTTTAAGCAGTAATTCAGTCATATTCTTTTCACCCAAGCCTAGCCCTCATACCACCAAGGCCACCTAATCATCCTCAGCTTCCAATTGGCTCATTCATCCCCCTTCCTCTCCCCTGTAACTATTCCCCACACTGTTGCTGTAAATGAGAATGTGTTCTCAGTCAACTTCCAGGGTAAAATAAAAAATTTATAAAATAGTTTCCTAATGGGCATCTCCTCTCACAGGTGTAGGTTAGAATGTGACTCTCAATATTCTGTCTCTAGACCTTTTCCCAAACAGCACATTGTCATATTTTCTCCCTTGTGACGGTTATTCATGTAACTTTGTTGGAGCTCTATCATTTTGAGAACTCCTGCAATCACTGCACCTATACAGTGATGCCTGGTTGTGTCTTTGATTGTTATTTAATGTACCTGATTGGGAAATACATTTCTACTATGAGGACATCAGTATGGTCTCTCCCCTGAGTTCTCATGTGCACATTCAGATTGGTGCCAGTGCTGAATCCTTTTGTCTTTTCTCTCCTGTGTGAATCTTCATGTGCACTGACAGATTAGTGGCAACGCTGAACCCTTTAGCACAATCAGGACAGCAAGTGGTTTCTCCCCTGTGTGGGTCCTAATGTGTGTTTTTAGATTTCCATTCGGTTTGAATCCTTTGCCACATTGACAACAACGAAATGGAGTCTCACCTGTGTGGCTCCTCATGTGCACTATCAGCTTACTGTTCTTACTGAACCCTTTACTACAAACATCACAACAAAAACTAGCTGCAATGTGAGTTTGGAGGTGATATTTCCTACTTTCTGTGGATTGAAAACATTTCACACACACCACATACTTTCTTTATCCTTTCTATGAGTTTGCACGTGTTAAATGAATGAACCCATGTGATGAAAAGACTTACAACACACCTTACAAAAACAGGTAATAGCATTACTTTGACGGAGTGATTTCAGGAGGGTCAACTGTGTAGATTTCTTACCCTTACTATTGATATGGGAACTTTGTCCTTTTATCATCTTTGTTCTCTTTGATTTGACTGACGTAAAACCTGACGGAGGTCCTCCAGTCTCCATCCCACTGACACTTTGACTGTTTTCACTTTGAGCTGACGAACAGTCTGGATTTACTGCAGGGAGGGGCTGAGAGACACCGGTTGGTTCTGATTCTACATAGATGTCCCCATCAGGTTCTGTTTTGATCTGTTCAGTTTTAGTACTGGGTAGAGGGTTTCTCTCTCCGTTTCCTTCCTTTTGGGCTTGATAGAGATGTGAGGGCTGAGTTGGGTCCTCATCACAGTCACTTTTCACAGACAGGAATAAATGTGATCTCTATGGGATCTGCCTCAATCCCTTGAAGCTGCTCTTCCTCCTGACTGGTCCTGAGTTCCTCCTGTTCATCTATAAATTGTATGGGTTCTGGGTCCTCCTGCCCCAGACTGAGGCAACACTCCTGCTCACAGTGCTGCTGCTCAGGGGGAACCTCCTCTTCAGAGACAGAGACAGAGAGAGTACGCTGCTGGTGGTCTGGAGGAAAAGAAAAAGGTTGAAACAGTAAACTCAATGACATGTAGACCTACCTCCTGTCTGCTACGCCTGCAATAATTAACTTCTACTAGTCAAATATAAATTAACTGTAATCCTAAACTTTGTCAAAAAAATAACTACCTTTGACATTGCTCAAATCATAGGTGAAGCTATGGCAGGGCCTGGCTGGGACCAGCCCCTGCCAGATTGAATACTGGCCCACCCAATCAGGCTGGCTTTAAATATAGTTAAAACATTTAAAATAATAACTTGAGTTTGTTAATTTTGAAAAATGGAGGAGGTTCCTGAGATCTAATTGGTTATATCGCAATCATATGGTACCACTATGCATGGCACTATGGAGGCTAGCATGTCAGCCCATGAGGTTAGCATGGCTACTCCTTCGACTTCCTTAGCCCAGCTAGCTCACCATCCCCTGGCCCTGCCTCGTCACGGTGAGCATGTCATCATGAGTCCACCCATGGGTTTGTCTGTGGTTGATGAACCACCCACAGAACCAAAAATGTGAATGTTCCTTACTACAGTGATCAATGGAAAAGCGCAGTGTTTTTTATGGAAGCGGTATGGACAGTTTTCTTGGGTGGAATACAGTTCGACAAGGGATGCTGTTTTCTGTAAAATGTGTAGACATTTCCTAGAGGCCACTATGGAAGGCTCATTTGTTGGAGACAGATATAAGTATTGGAAGCACCTTTGAGGCATGCTTCAAGCACCAGACTAGCAAACCCCACTATTTTACACTAGATACATTTGAATGCTACAGTGCAAGCCATCGCAATCAAAGCCTGGGTAACCGCGATTCCATGGACTATTCATTTGTAGAGAGGAATCGTGATCAAGTCAAAGTGGTTCTGGACATTGTTATGCTATGAGCTAAACAGGACATAGCACTACGTGGACATATGGAGATTGAAGAGACCCTTAACAAGGGCAACGTTTTGGCAACAAACAAAAAATGTTGTATCCAAATATGATTTAAAAAAAAATCTAAATCGTCTAGAGCAGCTGCCCGAAGACAATAGACTCATGAGTCCAGACATTCAAAACGAGCTGCTTGGGTCAACAGCCTCCTGCTGTTGCGCAAGATCAAAGCAATTAACATAATTTTCATTTTCAATGGAAGGAAAGTGAGAGAAGCGGAGTCGGCAGAGGACCGTTGAGCAATGTGAGCATGGGTGAGGGAGCTAAACAGGTGTCGTGACGTTACATGAATTAATCTGATGACTGTTATTTATTTAATCCACTAACTATGTTTAATTGTTACCTGATTGAATTAATAATGTAACAATTAAGTCATTAGGAAGTTGGGGCACCACGGAAGAGGTTGTTTAAAGAGTTACCATCTCCCGAATTAAACTCTAAGGTATACATCTATTACATCAATATAAACAGTCATCTTATTAATCATTACCTCTTATATCATTTTTGAACAGTTGTAACCTTCTTGAATCTGCAAAACCCCCAGCTATCCTCATGATTCAGTACTTCACAAATTTGTTTAATTATTTATTTACTAGCTAACTAAATAACACAGAATAAACATACCTACTTACTACATGAGACAAAGGTTCCTAGCAGACTGACACAATATGGCTTTTACACAAGGACATCGAGAGGGAAAGAGAGAAAAAGACACTTATCGCCGATACATTTTCAAAACTATTCTCACAGTAATCATATAGTTTTACTATATGATTACTGTTTGGAATAAGAAATCATGAATGTATTTACGTGTGAGTGCCTTTGTTCGCCGTTTATCTCTTTCGGAACCAGCCCTCCTTAGGAAGGTTGTTGGCCTTTCAGCGGCAAGCTTGTATGGTTCAGATTGTCCGAAAGGGGTATCCTCTTTCCCGTCTTCTACTGTTGTTCACTCTGGAAGATAGCTAGCCAACCGTGTCGACAGTTCCCATCCCATATTGAAGTTTTGGATAGCTGCAACCCTGACATTTTCCATAACATCAATAGACTACTAAGGGCCATCATCACCCCTCCTATGACTTGTAGTGTTGAGAGACCCTTCTCCACTACAGGCCGTATACAAACATCCATCCGATCTTGCATGCTGACTGTATGTCTCAACAATCTAGCTCTGTTGTTCTTTGAAAACAAACTAAATCAATGGAAGTGATGGGGGCATGTGAGCATGTTACTTAAAGGTGATTTGGACATTTAAAAAAACAACATGCTCACATGGCCCCATCTCTTCCATAGATTTTTAGCTAGCGGTGGCTAAAGTTAGCTGTAGTTCAATGGCTGTTTAAAGAAAACTGAATAAGTGATTACAGTTTCTCCTGCTCCATAGACTACTTTCAGGGTGAGTCCTTTAATGAAAACACATTCTTTGTATTTATATTATTCCTTTCTTCTTTGTGCAATAAGCTATTTGCGCATATTCCTGTGCAGAGCTCCTGGTGTCCGACCCGCTGACCATGGCCCATCTTCTGAAAACATCTGAAACCCTACCTCTTCTTAAATAAGACTTCTCAGTTCCCCCACCCCTTTGCACTTGTCTTTTCCTACAAGCACTGACTTTGCTGATAGCTCTAGATAAGAGTGTCGACTAAATGACTAAAATGTACAAACGTAATGTAAAATGTTTGATTACTGTCATACTGAACACTTATTTCTCCATATTTTGTGACAGTATAACTTTTCCCATTTTATCACTGCACTTTGCTGCTGTAGAATCTCTCTCTCTCTCTCTCTCTGAATTTGTAGGTGTTAGACATGTGTAATTCATTATTAAGTTTGTTTACTGTCGGACTCGGACAGTCGGCCTGAGGGGTATACTACAAAGCAGAATCAATGAGTTAGCCAGCTAACTTGCCTAAATATTCTGAAATAAGTGCAATGAACCCAGAGGAAAAATAAATGTGCAGGTAAAGACACCTCACAATAAACATGCGTTATCAACATTTATTCTGTTATACAAAGGCAGATTAAATATATACATTCCTAGATGAAACATATGTTTCAGAAGGTTCATTTATATGAATGGGAACACTTGATAGATAAAAAATAGATTTTTCCTCAGAGTGGATATTGGCATCAAGCTCAGAGGTAACAACAAACACGATAGGAATTGTTCAGATCCTGTGGAAACATAAGCAGAGTAACTAATATTTTATGCTGAGAATGATTTTCACTTTAAAATGTATGCCAAACAAGAGACATTGATTAAACATTTTAACAAACCGTACAACTATGCACAATGACTAATTTGAACATTTCAAATATATAATTTACTGTAAAAACTGTGCAAAGTTTGGTAACACATTAAGGTAAAATCTCCCTCAGTTTAATTGTTATCAAACTTTGTACCGGCACAGTTCTTCCTGTAAATGTGTTTTTGTAAAACTTTGTGGAAATTGTTAAAAAAAGTCATTGTGCATAGAAAATGGTTTGTTAAACTTTGAAATCAATGGTTTTTGTTTGGTATACATTTTAAAAGTGTCTCAGCATTATTCCGTTACCATGTAATTTCCCTTTAGCAACATCAAAACAGATGTAATGTGGAAAACATATTGACAAGACATCGACAAATAAAACAATTTTTATGTACAAAAGGGAGGACATACAGGTAACAGCCAAAATAAAGGAAACACCAACATAAAGTGTCTTAATAGCGTGGTGGGGTCATCGTGTACCGTGTCCGGAAGACTCCATCATTCATTTCTGGATTCAGGGTTCACTCAAACATAGTTTTAAGCGTTGTTATACTATTGACAACTACAGCTGATTTCAGGATTGTGTATCGATTCGCTCTCCTTAAATATTTGTAATCTGGCGTATTCATTTCAGTCTCTGAATTGTTTAATCAAACTTTCCACAGCCAGCTCCTGATAGAGCATACAAACTTCAATCGGTCTCCTGAATTAGCTAGATCCTGTCCCGAGCTTGTTTTACCCGGCTAAACTAGCTGAACAATGCTCGTTTATGTCCTCATTGCAAAACTACAAAAATCTTTTACCCTCAACTTTAAAACTCCTTTGCTAGTTATATAATCATGAAAGAAAGACACCACGGATACAAGTTCAGTTTGGAGATCCACCTGCGTCATTAGCGTAGGGTTACTTTGACATTTCTGACTGGTCTTGGAAAGGTGACAACGGGCGGCCTCTCCCTGCTTGGCTCGATGGGATATGTAGTGATTTTGCCAACAGACATATGTACAGTCTTGTACCCGTAACCTATTTTAAACTAACTATTGTATTTGTTGATTAAATCTGACATTTTTTAGTGGGTAGATCAGCTTTAATATTGCAGATAGATTGTGGATTCTATCAATGTAATTGTCTGCATCATTTCCAATCCCCTATATATATTTATATATATATTTTTTGTTGCATTTATTATTTTACCCTAATCCTACCACCCCTCCCCTAATTGGAGTAAAATAATTGACTACAATACTTCTACTTACAGCTTATACATACTATATACATTTTATGACACGGTATATTTTACATTAGTTATCTTTTTTTGTTTGTTTTTAGCCCCACCCTTCAGTTACCCTCAACCCCCCCTATCAATCTCTGAAAACCATCCAGTTCTAATTTCTAATTGCCATATTTTTCAACTGTGCTGTAAGGTTTCACAAAAGTTCCGTACCTTTCTATTCTCATAGTTTCTACAGATTGTATATTAAAGATTAATATTTTTACTAAAAGTACTACTATATTATTGATCAATTGACTATGGCTTTTCAAGTCAACCAGCAGTGGTTTTTGCGGTTAACTTGCAATTCTTCAGCCATTCCTGAACCTGCGACCAAAAACAAGCTATATACATATGTGCAGTACCAAAACAAGTGATCAAATGATTCTGTTTCTTCGCAGCAGAATCTGCAGTACTGGGATGGTTGTATCCCCCATATACAGTACCAGTCAAAAGTTTGGACACACCTGCTCATTCCAGGGTTTTTGTTAATTTGTACTATTTTCTACATTGTAGAATAACAGTGAAGACATCAAGACTATGAAATAACACACATGGAATCATGTAGTAACCAAAAAAAAGTGTTTATATTTTATATTTGAGATTCTTCAAAGTAGCCACTCTTTGCCTTGATGACAGCTTTGCACACTCTTGCCATTCCCTAAACCAGCGTCATGAGGTAGTCACCTGGAATGCATTTCAATTAACAGGTGTGCCTTGTTAAAAGTTAATTTGTGGAAACAGTTGAGCCAATCAATTGTGTTGTGACAAGGTAGGGGGGTATACAGAAGAAAGCCCTATTTGGTAAAAGACCAAGTCCATATTATGGCAAGAACAGCTCAAATAAGCAAAGAGAAACAACAGTCCATCATTACTTTAAGACATGAAGGTCAGTCAATCCGGAAAATGTCAAGAACTTTGAAAGGTTCTTCAAGTGCAGTCGCAAAAACCATGAAGCACTATGATGAAACTGGCTCTCATGAGGACTGCCACAGGAAAGGAAGACCCAGAGTGCAGAAAATCAGTTAGTTACCAGCTTCAGAAATGGCAGCCCAAATAAATGCTTCACGTTCAAGTAACAGACACATCTCAACATCAACTTGAGATGGTTTGGGATGAGTTGGACCGCAGAGCGAAGGAAAAGCAGCCAGCATGTGGGAACGCCTTCCAGACTATTGGAAAATAATTCCTCATGAAGTTGGTTGAGAGAATGCAAAGAGTATGCAAAGCTGTCATCAACGCAAAGGGTGGCTACTTTGAAGAATCTAAAATATATTTTGATTTGTTAAACACTTTTTTGGTAACTACATGATTGTATATGTGTTATTTCATAGTTTTGATGTCTTCAATATTATTCTACAATGTGGAAAAAAGTAAAAATAAAGAAAAACCCTTGAATGAGTAGCTGTGTCCAAACTTTTGACTGGTACTGTACATAACATTCTATTGGTTGCAATAATTTCTATAACATGCTATTTACACCAAAAATAGAGTTTTGGTTGTAAAAAAATGTCCCCTTTAAGGAATATATATTTCCCCCGCCTAGTCAGAAATAGTCATATTCTATTAAGACAAGTAAAACCATTAATTGATTACATCAATTGGAAACAAATAAATACTCCTACACCATGATTTTTCAATTCATAAAATGTGTAGGGTAAGCTACATTGCATTGTAGATTTGCCTTGGTAAACGAGGAAATCAGTTGTACGGAAATATTGTCAAATAGATAAATGTCCCTTAATCCTGCAATTTTAAATTGACTATATTGTTACGATGATAATACCCGCCATTGGGCAAAATCATCTTGAAAAATGTTGGTTGCAATCAGGACTAAAAGATAAGCTGACATCTGCGTTAAGGAGCGGTAAATCGGTGGCCAACGATGGTTGCGATTGAGATCAGCTGTACGGGTGATTTTAATGCATATTGATGGTTTAATGACAGATCAGCTGGATATAGTCTGGTGGCCATAGATGGTGCCTATTGCTTTTCAATGTACCCGATTGGAAAATTAATCTTTTACTATAAGGACATCAGTATGGTCTCTCCCCTGTGATTCCTCATGTGCACTTTCAGATTGGTGCCAGTGCTGAATCCCTTGACTTTTCTCTCCTGTGTGAATCCTCCTCATGTGCACTGACAGATTACTGGCAATGCTGAACCCTTTGCCACAATCAGGACAGCTATGTGGTTTCTCCCCTGTGTGGGTCATCATGTGTATTTTTAGATGTCCCTTACGAGTGAATGATTTGCCACAATCAGGGCAGCAAAATGGCTTCTCCCCTGTGTGAATCCTAATGTGCCTTTTCATAGCACTGCCAGTGCTGAATCCTTGTCCACAACAATAACAACGATATGGCTTTTCCCCTGTGTGGATTCTCATGTGTATTTTCAGACCTCCATTCTGCATGAAGCATGTACCACAAACAGGGCAGGAAAAAGGTTTCTCCCCTGTGTGGCTCCTCATGTGCACTGTCAGCTTACTGTTTGTGCTGAACCATTTACTACAAACATCACAACAAAATCTAGCTGCAATGTGGGTTTGGAGGTGATCTTTCATACTTTCTGTGAACTCCATACATTTTCCACACACACCACAAATACCTTCTTTATCCTTTCTATGAGTTTTCACGTGTTTAAGTAATGAACCCATGTGATGAAAAGACTTGTCACACACCTTACAACAACAGGGAGTATCATGACTTTGACTGGGTGATTTCAGGAGGGTCAACTGTGTAGATTTCTTGACACAGGAGCTTTGTCCTTTTATCATCTTTGTTCTCTTTGATTTGACTGACTTAAAACCTGATTGAGGTCCTCCAGTCTCCATACCACTGACACTTTGACTGTTTTCACTCTGAGCTGTAGAACAGTCTGGATTTACTGTAGAGAAAGGCTGAGAGACACTGGTTGGTTCTGATTCTACATAGATGTCTCCATCAGGTTCTGTTTTGATCTTTTCAGTTGTAGTACTAGGTAGAGTGTCTCTCTCTCCGTTTCCCTCCTTTTGGGCTTGATAGAGATGTGAGGGCTGAGTTGGGTCTTCATCACGGTCACTTTTCACACAGACAGGATTGAATATGAACTCTATGGTCTCTGCCTCAAGCCCTTTAAGCGGCTGTTCCTCCTGACTGGTCCTGAGTTCCTCCTGTTCCTCTTTAATCTGTATGGGCTCTGGGTCCTCCTGTCCCAGACTGGGGCTCCACTCCTGCTCACACTGCTGCTGCTCAGGGGGAACCTCATCTTCAGAGAAAGAAAGAGTACACTGCTGGCGGTCTGGAGGAAAGGAGAAAACAGAAAACTCAATGACATGTAGACCTACCTCCTGTCTGCTACGCCTGCAATAATTAACTTGTACTAGTCAAATATTTAAAAAAAAACTGTAATCCTAAACAGTTAGGATTAGAATAAGGTTTAGGTTACGGGTTAAAGTTAAGGTTAATAGACAGTTGGATAGTCCATCAGTAACATTTCAACTACAGATGGACTATCCAAATAAAGTGTTACTGAAACAGATATTTGCATTCCTGAAACATTATTTTGAAGTATAATTTGATCTAATTGGCCCTTTTAATTTATAGTGTTGATTTAATCTTCAATAAATATAGTTCCATCTAACAATGAGTAAGACATGAGGAATCCAATAAAATGATCAAAAGCCACCCATGGATCCCTCACACCCCACGCCAGTCCCACCCAAACAACTAGTATACAGTGTCAGTTCTATGTCTCACAAGTATTATGGAGCTGCGGCTTACAGAATGGTTTCTTCCTCCGGGAGCTGCCATTTGTTGCAGTATTCAAGGAGAGTTTGGTTTAAGCATTAGGTTGTCTAGAGATGGGTTTCCCAAACTCAGTCCTGGGGCCCCACCTAGGTGCACATTTTGTTTTTTGCCTTAGTCGGCTGTGTAGTGCTCAGTTTGGGAAACCCTGGCCTAGAGAAGGACAAACTGAATTACTTTCATGAAGGACAGGTTTGGCTTGTTGTGAGGATGACCATAAGTTATTTTCATCATGAGCAAAAGCTACTGGTTTTCTATTCAATGTTGCAAAGCAAATGTTATGATAAATGTAATAAACACAAGAGACCAACAACATTCATAAAATAGTGTGGCAATAGTAAAAACAGCGGCATCTAGGAGGCAAAACCTGGTACTTTCACAATTTATTGTAAATACGGGAAGCAACGTCAATGGCTATTTTCTCTGAACTGGGGAAGAAAATATAAATCAGATTCACTACTTGTCAAACATAGAGAAGTGATACTTTGTACTGGTGGTTGGAGTGGGATTGGTGTGGGGGATCATGGGTGGCTTTTGACCATTTTATTAATTAACCCTGGGAAGAATTATGGTCCAAATCAGATGTTGCGTACTATATTTATTGACAGTGTTGGGGAAGCTACTCTGAAAAGATAGTTTACCAAGCTACCAAATACTTCACACTGGAAGAAGTTAAGCAGCACTAAAGCTACCCTTAAGAAAAATATAGTTTACTAAAGTTACTTAAAGTACATCCAAACTACTTTGTAAAACATTATCATATGTAAATCTGAAATGTCATAGACTGCAAGAAGAGATCAATTTGGGGTCAAATGTTAACAGCAGTTTTTTTGCTGCAGTCATCTAGCCGTGACGCTGCGCCACGTGACGCTGCGCCACGGCAAAATCACTGTTGCCACAGTCCCAAAACTACGGAACATGAAAAAAAAATATTTCTGCCGAGATGCACTTTGAAGATGCTAGAACAGTCCATGTTTACTTTTTAATAACTAATGACTAGAAACATCAGACAACCCCATATAGCAGAATAGTTTGTTTTTAACTAGTCGGCTTGTTGTTGTTCTATGCGAGAGAAATGTTGCTCTCAAGGTGCACTCAAGTTACAAGTGGAATAGGGAGGGAAAACAAGCAAACAATGCGCAACAATTCTTGCAATCGTAGGGGGATCCCAGCTTTCCATTGCTACTTTATTTATTTTTCAACTGCTAAATATGTGCGGACTGCACCATTTTAAACCCAGAGGTTTTAGCAGCAGCATGGTTAAGCAAGTTACTGCTCAGCAATTCCCTGTGAGTGCAAATGGGAGAGTGGCGCTGAATGTAACACGGGTAACTTGGGGTAAAACACCACCCTACCTCAAAATAGTTTTTTGTGAGTGACTTAAATTGTGATGAGACATTACATTTTTAGTTGAGCAAGAGTAGTGGCAACCAGGGAAGTGTTGGGGGGGAACTGTTTCTGTGATAAGTAAAGTTACCCTGGGTGGCGGTTTAACCCAAGTTACCCTAACAGGCCTTATTATACTCCGGGGAAAGGGGACCTAGTCAGTTGTGTATTCAACTGAAATGTGTCTTCCCTCTGAATCAGAGAGTTGTGGGGGGCTGCCTTAAATCGACATCCATGTCTTCGGTGCCCGGGAAACAGTGGGTTAACTGCCTTGCTTAGGGGCAGAACGATAGATTTCTACCTTGTCAGCTCGGGGATTCGATCCAGCAACCTTTCGGTTACTGGCCCAACGTTCTAACCTATAGGCTACCTGCCGCCCCATTCACTGTTTATGCATGTGTAACAGTTTTACTTTAGTCCGTCCCCTCGCCCCGACCCGGGCGCGAACCAGGAACCCTCTGCACACATCAACAACTGACACCCACGAAGCATCGTTACCCATCGCTCCACAAAGGCCGCGGCCCTTGCAGAGCAAGGGGAACCACTACTTCAAGGTCTCAAAGCGAGTGACGTCACCGTTTGAAAGGCTATTAGCGCACACCACCGCTAACTAGCTAGCCATTTCACAACGGTTACATTCACCCCCCTTTCGACCTCCTCCTTTTCCGCAGCAACCAGTTATCCGGGTCAACAGCATCAATGTAACAGTTTAACTTTACGTCCGTCCCCTCGCCCCGACCCGGGCGCGAACCAGGGACCCTCTGCACACAACAACAGTCACCCACGAAGCATCGTTACCCATCGCTCCACAAAGGCCGCGGCCCTTGCAGAGCAAGGGGACCACTACTTCAAGGTCTCAGAGCAAGTGACGTCACCGATTGAAAGGCTATTAGCATGCACCACCGCTAACTAGATAGCCATTTCACATACGTTACACATGTTTTTTGCTAAATAGTCAGTTAAAATATCCCATTTGGGATCTGGCTAATGATTAGACCAATAATGCAGGGTTATTCAACTCTTTCCCTATGAGGTCCGGAGCCTGCTGGTTCTCTCTTCTACCTGATAATTAACTGCACCCACCTGGTGTCCCAGGTCTAAATCAATCCCTGATTTAGAGGGGAACAATGAAAAAACGCAGTGGAACTGGCTTCCAGGTCCAGAGTTGATTTAGAGGGGAACAATGAAAAAACGCAGTGGAACTGGCTTCCAGGTCCAGAGTTGATTTAGAGGGGAACAATGAAAAAACGCAGTGGAACTGGCTTCCAGGTCCAGAGTTGATTTAGAGGGGAACAATGAAAAAACGCAGTGGAACTGGCTTCCAGGTCCAGAGTTGATTTAGAGGGGAACAATGAAAAAACGCAGTGGAACTGGCTTCCAGGTCCAGAGTTGATTTAGAGGGGAACAATGAAAAAACGCAGTGGAACTGGCTTCCAGGTCCAGAGTTGATTTAGAGGGGAACAATGAAAAAACGCAGTGGAACTGGCTTCCAGGTCCAGAGTTGATTTAGAGGGGAACAATGAAAAAACGCAGTGGAACTGGCTTCCAGGTCCAGAGTTGATTTAGAGGGGAACAATGAAAAAACGCAGTGGAACTGGCTTCCAGGTCCAGAGTTGATTTAGAGGGGAACAATGAAAAAACGCAGTGGAACTGGCTTCCAGGTCCAGAGTTGATTTAGAGGGGAACAATGAGAAAACGCAGTGGAACTGGCTTCCAGGTCCAGAGTTGATTTAGAGGGGAACAATGAAAAAACGCAGTGGAACTGGCTTCCAGGTCCAGAGTTGATTTAGAGGGGAACAATGAGAAAACGCAGTGGAACTGGCTTCCAGGTCCAGAGTTGATTTAGAGGGGAACAATGAAAAAACGCAGTGGAACTGGCTTCCAGGTCCAGAGTTGATTTAGAGGGGAACAATGAAAAAACGCAGTGGAACTGGCTTCCAGGTCCAGAGTTGATTTAGAGGGGAACAATGAAAAAACGCAGTGGAACTGGCTTCCAGGTCCAGAGTTGATTTAGAGGGGAACAATGAGAAAACGCAGTGGAACTGGCTTCCAGGTCCAGAGTTGATTTAGAGGGGAACAATGAGAAAACGCAGTGGAACTGGCTTCCAGGTCCAGAGTTGATTTAGAGGGGAACAATGAGAAAACGCAGTGGAACTGGCTTCCAGGTCCAGAGTTGATTTAGAGGGGAACAATGAGAAAACGCAGTGGAACTGGCTTCCAGGTCCAGAGTTGATTTAGAGGGGAACAATGAGAAAACGCAGTGGAACTGGCTTCCAGGTCCAGAGGTGATTTAGAGGGGAACAATGAAAAAACGCAGTGGAACTGGCTTCCAGGTCCAGAGGTGATTTAGAGGGGAACAATGAGAAAACGCAGTGGAACTGGCTTCCAGGTCCAGAGTTGATTTAGAGGGGAACAATGAGAAAACGCAGTGGAACTGGCTTCCAGGTCCAGAGTTGATTTAGAGGGGAACAATGAGAAAACGCAGTGGAACTGGCTTCCAGGTCCAGAGGTGATTTAGAGGGGAACAATGAAAAAACGCAGTGGAACTGGCTTCCAGGTCCAGAGGTGATTTAGAGGGGAACAATGAGAAAACGCAGTGGAACTGGCTTCCAGGTCCAGAGTTGATTTAGAGGGGAACAATGAGAAAACGCAGTGGAACTGGCTTCCAGGTCCAGAGTTGATTTAGAGGGGAACAATGAGAAAACGCAGTGGAACTGGCTTCCAGGTCCAGAGGTGATTTAGAGGGGAACAATGAGAAAACGCAGTGGAACTGGCTTCCAGGTCCAGAGTTGATTTAGAGGGGAACAATGAGAAAACGCAGTGGAACTGGCTTCCAGGTCCAGAGTTGAGTTAGAGGGGAACAATGAGAAAACGCAGTGGAACTGGCTTCCAGGTCCAGAGTTGAGTTTGAAGGCAATAGGGTAAATGGCGATAGGCAATCCCATGTTTCAGCCTATTTATTGATAGCCAATATTCTGCATCAGGTTGGGCTACAGGTGATGATGCTTATAGCTAGCCCTTGATCATGACTCTCAGTTCCATTACATTACACATAAGAGTCATTGGGCGACGGTGACTTCTGTACAGGGGAGTTTTTTTTAAAATAGCCCTGATGCCCAATCTGAACATGAACACCTGTTTGCTTGCAGTACGGTTTTGGAAGCATAAGGACCTTTTCTTTCTGTGTGTTAGTGTAACTTGGGTAATGTAGCGGAAGTGTAGCTTCATCAGATCGAAGCACACATAGCTGTATGAATCTGTGCAAAAAAATAAAATAAAAATTAAGATTATTTTTTCGCTGATTAAAGATAAAGGCCATTTGTTTCAAAAGCCGTATTGCAAGCAATGATTATTGACATGTTTTAAATGTTAAAATACGTCGGGGTGGTAGTTTGCATGAGTCAGTCGTGGGTGAAGTTAATGGCTGAAAACTGCCTAGTTTTCGAAAGCTAGCTAATAGCATACCTGATAATATGGACCAGGCTATACGCATGGTCCAACAGGTTAAAATAATACATCATTTTTACCAATATCTTATTGGGCTCATTTCTGGAGGTGGAAATTATATTTTAGATGGTGTCAGCATCATTTTCCCCCCATTCATTTTGGAGTAGAACGTCCTTTTAAATAGTCACCAGAACTGAGCTTCTCAGTCCTTCTATACTGAACCAAAATATAAAACAAAACATGCAGCAATTTCAAAGACTTTACTGAGTTACAGTTCATATAAGGAAATAAGTCAATTTAAATAAATTCATTAGGCTCTAATCTATGGATTTCTTCACATGACTGGGAAAACAAATATGCATATGTTGGTCACAGATACCTTAAAAAAAAAAGGTAGGGGCGTGGATCAGAAAACCAGTCACTATCTGATGTGACCACCATTTGCCTCATGCAGCGTGACACATCTCCTTCACATGTAGTTGATCAGGCTGTTGATTGTGGCCTGTGGAATGTTGTCTCATTCCTCTTCAATGGCTGTGCGAAGTTGCTGGATTTTGGTGGGAACTGGAACACGCTGTCGTACACGTCGATCCAGAGCATTCCAAACATGCTCAACGGGTAACATGTCTGGTGAGTATGCAGGCCATGGAACAACTGGGACATTTTCAGCTTTCAGGAGTTGTGTAAAGATCCTTGCGACATGGGGCTGTGCATTATCATGCTGAAACATGAGGTGATGGAGGTGGATGAATGGCACGACAATGGGCCTCAGGATCTCGTCACAGTATCTCTTTGCATTCACATTGCCATCGATAAAATGCAATTGTTTGTTGTTCGTAGCTTATGCCTGCCCACACCATAACTCCACCACCACGGGGCACTCTGTTCACAACGTTGACGCCAGCAAACAGCTCGCCTACACGACGCCTTATATGTGGTCTGCGGTTGTGAGGCCGATTGGACGTACTGCCAAATTCTCAAAAACAACGTTGGAAGCGGATTATGGTAGAGAAATGAACATTACATTTTCTGTAAACAGCTCCGGTGGACATTCCTGCCGTCAGCATGCCAATTGCGCGCTCCCTCAAAAATTTGTAGTGTTGTGTGACAAAACTGCACATTTTAGAGTGGCTTTTTATTGTGCCCCACACAAGGTGCACCTGTGTACTGATCATGCTGTTTAATCAGCTTCTTGATATGCCACACCTGTCAGTTGGATGGATTATCTTGGCAAAGGAGAAATGCTCACAAACAGGGATGTAAACAAATGTATGCACAAAATTTGCGATAATGGAACATTTCTGGAATCTTTTTTTTCAGCTCACGTTTATATTTTTGTTCAGTGTAGTTCACTACTCCCAAACCCTGTTTAATGGATATTATATCAATCCTGTATAAAGGAAAAGGGCCAATTTGGGTGCAATCCATTAGCTTAATTTCTGAGATCAAATAAAATGTAAACAAAATATTGTTGTATGAATGTTAATTTTATCTGTTTCTAACTACATAAACGACTTCAGAACGATCAGAGATCGTCGTGGCTTGTTCAAACAACATGGAACGACTCAGTTAAACTGCAACTTTTATGCTATTTTCATCGCACTCTGAAGTAGGAGTTGTGTTCTGATATTCGAGGATGTGCCTGATGAATTTTCTACAACAAAAGGGGTCCCCGGCGCAAAAAAAGTTTTGGGAACCCCCGAGTTAGCCTACCTGCTCTGTGTAGGTTTATCTCAGGTTGAAGAACAATGTCGAGCAGCCTCTGTAGACGGACAACTTCCTCCTGATACTCTGCTACCGTTTTTTCAACGACCCCAAATATCTCCTCAGCAGCAGCTGTTAATCTATCGTTCAGAAAAACCCTCAACAACTGTATTTGAGACATTCTTTGATAATTCAAGTTGATTAGCTAGCTGTGTTTTTATTTTAGTTGTTATCCCTGTCCGTGCGTCATCAACAGAATCCGGGCTCTACTTTAAAAAAAACTCCACTGTTAGTGCACGTTCAAGTTATTACATGTTGCGCTATAGCCACCTGCTGGACTGGAGTGCAACATGGCATTTCTCTGTCCTATAAAAGGAAGATTGGTTAAGTTATATTAACGAGTAAGAAACATGCTCTGTGTAGGTTTATCTCAGGTTGAAGAACAATGTCGAGCATCCTCTGTAGACGGACAACTTCCTCCTGATACTCTGCTACCGTTTTTTCAACGACCCCAAATATCTCATCAGCAGCAGCTGTTAATCTTTTGCTGAGAACTCCTCAACTCTATTTTAGGCATATTTAAATAATGCACGTTGATTA
Organism: Salvelinus namaycush; assembly: GCF_016432855.1. Classification (NCBI taxonomy): domain Eukaryota; kingdom Metazoa; phylum Chordata; class Actinopteri; order Salmoniformes; family Salmonidae; genus Salvelinus; species Salvelinus namaycush. The sequence continues at coordinate 14,044,418 of NC_052314.1, forward strand.
GCCATCTAGCTGTTCTGTTTTAATCACGTGCGGCATCTGCGACAAAAGGTCATCACTAGCTTCCACACCACAAAGTCATAAACCCCTCCAATTTTTACAATTTCTCTGACCATTTTATTTTAAACCTAACCCTTAGAAAATATGACAAATACAATGTGTTTAGGATTCTCTCAACTCCTGTGGACACCAGAGGGCACCTAAGCACAAAGTAACCAACATTGTGAACACTACTTTAACAACATCAAGATATATAAAGTAGCAGATTTCAACATACTGAGAAATTTGACTCTCAAAACAAAAAACATGTTTTATGTACAGATAGAGGACATAGGTTCAAATGTCTGTTGCGTCATAACTAATATAACTATAATATAACCTATAACTAATGAGCAGGGACTACTGTTGCTCAGAAATCCACTGACTGCTCTCTGTTAGACAGTGATGTGGAGATCTTATGTTCAAGCAGTAATACAGTCAGTGATATCTTATTCACCCAAGAGTTGTGTCCTGAGGTGCATCTCCTCTCACAGGTGAAAGTTAGTGATTACTTACCCTTAACATTGATATGTGACCTTTGTCCTTTTACCATCTCTTTTCTCTTTGATTTTACTGGCTTTAAACCATACCACTTTGAGCTGCAGAACAGACTGGATTGACTGTACAGAGGGGTTGAGAGACACTGGTTGGTTCTGATTCCCTATAGTCCTCTCCATCAGGTTCTGTTGTGATCTGTTCAGTTGTAGTACTGGGTAGAGTCTCTCTCTCTCTCTCTCTCTCTCTCTCTCTCTCTCTCTCTCTCTCTCTCTCTCTCTCTCTCTCTCTCTCGGTTTCCTTCCTTTTGTGCTTGATGGAGATATGAGAGCTGAGTTGGGTCCTCATCAGTCACTTTTCACACAAGCAGAAGTCAAAATGTAGTATTTTAAAAATATATATTTTTATACAGTTTTATTCAAGCGCACATAAAGAACATATACCATACACACACAACATATATTTTCTGTCTTTAAAAAGGAGCAAAACTACATTCACATGTTAAGGGTACATTTTGGCTGTATAGAGCAAATATTTCAAGAATCTGAATAAGAATACAATTTGGATAAAGCCACAGAAACAAACAACAAAAAAGAAATGACAGAATAAGACCAGTACAATATCTCAGGAACTCCGACCAGACACCTTCATACCTATGCTGTCTGTTGCAAGATTGATGTAATTCTCTCCATGTCAGCAAGTTTCCCACATAGACGTAACCACATATCTTTTGAGGGTGCATGTTCATTTTTCCAGCATTTTGTTACACATTTCCTTGCTGCTGCTAAAAGATAATCTATCAATTTAAGTGGAAAGGATTGGATTCACAGGAACAATACCTAGAAGGAGATAATACCTGTGATGTCCTGTATAACATGGAGAATTTCAGACCAAAAAGACCGGATTCAAAATAGAGTCTTTAGTATCAATCTCAATCCCTTTTAAACTGCTCTTCCTCCTGTCTGGTCCTGAGTCACAACAGTAGACACAACAGTAGTAGGCTTGATTACCAACAATGACAAGACAGCCTACAGGGAGGAGGTGAGGGCTCTGGGAGTGTGGTGCCAGCAAAATAACCTCTCCCTCAACATCAACAAAACAAAGGAGATGATTGTGGACTTCAGGAAACAGCAGAGTGAGCACCCCCTATCTACATCGACTGGACTGCAGAAGAGAGAAGGTGGAAACCTTCAAGTTCCTCGGCGTATACATCACTTACAAACTGAAATGGTCCACCCACACAGACAGTGTGGGGAAGGTGCAACAGCGCCTCCTCAACCTCAGGAGGCTGAAGAAATTGGGCGTGGCACCTAAAACCCTCACAAACCTTTACAAATGCACAATTGAGAGCATCCTGTCGGGCTGTATCACCGCCTGGTACGGCAACTGCACCGCCCGCAACCGCAGGGCTCTCCAGAGGGTGGTGCGATCTGCCCAACGCATCACCGGGGGCACCCGATGTCCAGGTCACCTACAGCACCCGATGTCACAGGAAGGTCAAAAAGATCATCAAGGACAACAACCACCCGAGCTACTGCCTGTTCACCCCGCTATCATCCAGAAGGCAAGGTCAGTACAGGTGCATCAAAGCTGAGAGACTGAAAAACAGACTGTAAAATAGCCATCACTAGCACATTAGAGGCTGCTGCCTATATACATAGACTTGAAATCACTGGCCACTTTAATAAATGGAACACTAGTCACTTTAATAATGTTTACATATCTTGCATTACTCATCTCATGTGTATATACTGTATTCTATACTATTCTACTGTATCTTAGTCTATGCCGCTCTGACATTGCTCGTCCATATATTAATATATTTTTAATTAAATTCCTTTACTTAGATTTGTATGTATTGGGTATATGTTGTGAAATTGTTAGATATTACTTGTTAGATATTTACTGCACTGTCGGAGATAGAAACACAAGCATTTTGCTACACCCGCAATAACATATGCTAAACACGTGTATGTGACCAATAACAATTGATATGATTTGAGTTCTTCCTGTTCCTCTTTAATCTGTGTGGCCTCTGGGTCGTCCTGCCCCAGCCTGGGACTCTGCTCCCAGTGCTGCTGCTCAGGGGGGACCACTTCAGATACAGAGAGAGTGAGCAGCTGGAGGTAAGGAGAAAGAATGAAACAGAAAACTCAATGACACATACTGTATGTAACAAGGTAGGAACCAACGTTTTGGTCAGTCTTTCATGTGGGACCCTAATTAGTGATGAAGATGGGAAACGTATCGAATCACCCCATAGCAGAGAGGAAGAGGCGGGCGCCATATATCTAATAATCTGAGGCTGGTGTTAGATTTGGTTGAGTATTGGGATCTATTGGATGACTTCCCTGTTATCTTAGTTTTGGACTTTCAGAAGCATTTGATACCGTAAGTCCAAATTTGATCTTTGATTGTCTTAAGCATTTGAAGTTTGGTAATTTTTGTTGTTGATGCTTTTAGAACTCTGTATAATGGTGGCAATAGCTGTATCAAACTCTGTCATGGAACATCCTCAAGGTTTAACATTTACAAAGGAATATGACAAGGTTTTCCAATCTCACCTTTATTATTTGTGTTAGTATCTCAAACCTTATGCTCATTAGTTTGTCAAAGTCAACTTGAAAGCATTACATTCCAGGCCAGTGAGATCAAGATTTCCTAACTGGTGGATGACATCTCACTTTTTTTTTTTTTTTAAATGTGTCACAAGCTAGATTAGCTTTGGATATTATGAAGCAGTTCTCAAAAATGTCAGGTTTGGTATTAAACCTTTCCAAATGTGAGATGTAACATATCTGAAAAAGATACTGTAACCTAACTCAGTGTAAAGATCACCAAACATCTTAAGGCTGTGAATTATCTTGATTTGAATCCTTTAACTGAATCTATCAAAAATAAATGATCCTCATGGTTAGGGAGGGATTTAAGTCTTCAAGGGAGGGTGCTTTTATCAAAAACTGAGGGGCTATCTCGTGCATCCTATCTTTTTTCATCTACTGACATTCCCAAATCCACTTGCTGTACCTTACATAGGCTATTGTACAACTTCATATGGGGAAAAAAGCCACATAAGATAAAAATAGATGTTACCACCAACAAGGTTTGTGATGGCGGTCTAAATGTCTTAGACTTCCCTCTCTTTAATCAGATATCAAAAGTCAACTGGGTTAAAACGTACTTTAAGAAATCCTCATCGTTTCTGGAATATTGTACCTAATTTCGTTTTTCAGAAGCTCAGAGTGCTTAATCTTTTACTACAACGTCCCTATATTGGGGGTAAAATTCCTATGAAATTGGCGGCTTTTCACAAGCAAGCTTTAACGTGCTGGGCTTTGATGTATAAACACAACTTTTCACCTCAAATGTTTTATATGGAATAATGGGTAGATATTACATAGAAACAAGACGTTATTTACCGGAATTGGTTCTCGAAAAACATTGTCATTGTTAGCCAATTAGTTAGTATTAGTGGGAATCTATTTACACGGAGAGAATTTATGTAAATATACAACTTTGAGGTTTCAAGCAAGGAATATGACACTGTTATATTCCTTATATTCCTTGCTATACCTAGTGGGATAAAAAATTTACTTCAGAACAAGGCATATTTTGGAACATTTCCTATTGTAAGCAATATCCAGGTGAATGGCATAGGTTTACTAGATAAGAAATTCAACAATCGTTTATTAAGGGATATTTTCTACAGGAATTCTATTCCTTCTGCAATATTTTGTTGTGCTTCGTCGATTGATGTAGACTGGAGCCGTGCTTGGCTCACTCCACACAAATGTATGGTGACCAATAAAGTAAAGGAGATCTCCTTTAAGATTATCCATAGATTCTAACTGTGTAATAGCTTGATTTCTAAATATATACCTGATGTTACCAGTGAATTCAGTTTTTGTGAACTATTAACGGAATCTATTGAACACTTGTTTTGTAATTGTTTACATAGTGAGGTGTTCTGGACTGTTGTTAAACTATATCTTGGCAACAAAATGCATACAGCCATTGAAATATCAAATTTTGACATTATTTTACTATACTTATTCCACAATTGAACGTCAGTATGTCATAAATCTTTATTTTATTAAGAAAATGTTTCATACACAAATCTAAATTTAAGAAGAATTAAAAAAAAAAAATGATTTGGAAAAATATTTAGAATCATTAAAACGTCTGCAAAACAAAATATTTAAAAGATGTATTCGCTACATGTCTGTATTTGATTTTGATATTATGTGGACTTTCTTTGTGTAATCCCTCTGGCTGTTCTGATTTTGTGTTTTGCATGTTACTGTTCAATAAAAAAAATATATAATAATAATTAACACTAAAAACAAAATTAGAAAAATATAAAAATATAGATTTAAAAAACAAATAAAAAGAAAGGAAGAAGTGCAAGGGTTTACTCCTCCCAAAATCTGACCACGAATTTAAGATTGTTTTATGGAGGTCAATTAGTGTTGAAATTCTGCAAACAAAAAATGTAATTGCTAATTTGCTAATTTGCTAATTGAGGGCAGTGGCGACCTGTCATTTTGTGTCCCAACTGCGTGAGGGTTATTTGATTGAGGTTTCCTTTTATTCTTTTTCGATTTGTGATTGTTGCTCTATATTCCACTTTGTCGTTGTCTATAGTTTCACTCAATGCTAGGGGGTTAAGAAATAATGTAAAGCGCAAAGCATTATTTTTATTTGCCAAACAGCTTAAAACAGATTTATGTTTTTTTCAAGAGTCTCATTCAGTTGCTACCGATGTCAACTTCTGGAGATCTCAGTGGGGTAATGATGTATGTCTCTCTCATGGTTCTGAACTCTCTGCTGGAGTTATCACTCTAAATAATAATTTCAATGGAAGTATTTTGCACTCTGACTGTGATCCTTTTGGTCACTTTCTTTGTCTTGTTATCAACTGTAACAACATCATCATTATTATTACTAACATTTATGGTTACAATTCCAAACTTGAATATGATCACTTACTTCAATCTTTAGAAAAGCGTATTCTCCATTGGCTAACCAAGTTCCCGAATGCTTTATTTATAGTAGGTGGGGATTTTAATATATTTCCCCGAATCATTTAATTGATAGATGGCCTCCGGGACAGTCCACTTCTATGAATACAAGTTTGAGGCAGTTTATGGAAAGGTTTGATATTATAGATATTTGGAGAGTAAAGTTTCCTAATGACAAGTCTTTCACAGGGAGTAATAAGGCTTGCTCCAGACAATCACGCATAGATTTTTGGCTGGTGTCTAAATGTTTTGATTAACAGGGTATTTCTGTTAACATCCATGCCACTTCCCTTACTGATGATAGAGCTATTTATATTGACATTAAACGTTTTATCTCTGATAATGGCCTTGGCAGAGCATCCTACTGGAAGCTTAATAGCTCTATATTAAAACATGAGTTGGTCAAGATGGAGATAAACAATTTCATTACACACTTTTGGAACAAAGCTATAAGTGACAATTCATGCAGTAATAACTGGGAACTGTTTAAATATGAGGTTGGAAAATATTAAAGAAAATATGGGACTTTACTTGCCAAGACAAGGAGAGCTGAAAAAGAAAGTGTAATTACAAAGATCACCTCTCTTGTTCAAAAGCCTGTTGAAAGTCTCTCAGAGGAGGACAAGTCTGTTCTGTTTGAGCTACAAAACAAGTTGGATGATATGTATAAACTGAAAGCAGAGGGAGCCTTCGTCAGATCTAGGAAGAAGTGGCTAGAGGAGGGTGAACAAAATTAATCTTATTTTTTCTGGTTAGAAAAATATCCTACAATGTGATTTTCTGGATTTTTTTCCTCATTTTGTCTGTCATAGTTGAAGTGTACCTATGATGAAAATTACAGGCCTCTCTCATCTTTTTAAGTGGAAGAACTTGCACAATTGGTGGCTGACTAAATACTTTTTTGCCCCACTGTATATTGTTGGAGCGGTCACTCAACTATATTGTCAATATAATAATCTTTGCCCATAGTCCTTCTCCGGTGAGAGCTTGGTACTGGAAGTTCCTCTGTGCGTGTGTGAGATACTGTTTGAGAAGAAATGTTTAGGGTGTGGTCCATTGTTTACAAAAAGGTATATGTGTTGAGTTTGGCCAGCAGTGAGTTTATTGATCTTTGACAATATTCTATGTGTACAGTATGTAAATATGTTTTCAGTTGGTTTCATTAGAGAGGCTTTGCTGGCTTCGAGGTCCAAGTGATTTATTGGAAGAGCCCTCCCTTACAGTGATTGTCTTTTGAAAATGTATTTTGTATTCGGGCAATTCCATGGTAATGGCATTACACAGACTCTTTTTAAAGTGAGATTATTTTCATGTTAAAATGTGTCAAACAAAAACCATTGATTTAAAAAATCTATATATATTTTAACAAACCGTACAACTCTCTGGGGACGACGACAATGGAAATAGTCTGGGTAGCCATTTGATTAGATGTTCAGGAGTCTTATGGCTGAGGGGTAGAAGCTGTTAAGAAGCCTTTTGGAACTAGACTTTGCGCTCTAGTACTGCTTGCCGTGCGGTAGCAGAGAGAACAGTCTGACTAGGGTGCCTGGAGGAAAGAGAAATGTGCAGGTAAAGACACCTCACGATAAACATGTATTATCAACATTTATTCTGTTATACAAAAGGCAGATAAAATGTACAATCTCTGGAAAAACACGTTTCTCAAGCTTCATTCATATGAATGGGTCTACATGAGCATATTACAACACATTTTCATAATTGTCAAAACATGGAAAACAAAATAAATACAAATATTTTCCCCTCAGAGTGGATATAGGCATCAAACATCGGTAATAACAAAAATGGTAAGATTCCTTCAGCTCCTGAGACTAACAAAAATCTACTGTTATTGTGAAAACTACTTTAACAACATCAAACAAGATATAAAGTAGCAGATTTCAACATTTAACAACACATTTAACTCTAAAAACATGTTTTATGTACAGATGGAGGACAAATGTTCAAATGTCTGTTGTGTCATCCTATAAGTAATGAGCAGGAACTGCTCAAAAAATCCACTAGCTGCTGTTAGATAGATAGTTATGTTCAAGCAGTAATTCAGTCATATCTTATTCACCCAAGAGTAGTGTCCTGAGGGGCATCTCCTCTCACAAGTGGAAGTTAGAATGTGACTCTGTCTTCTGTCTCCAGACCTTTTCCCAAACAGCACATTATCATGTTTTCTCCCTTGTCATGATTGTTTATGTAACTTTGTAGGAGTTCTATCATTTTGAGAACTCCTGCAATCACTGCACCTATACAGTGATGCCTTGGTGTGTCTTTGTTATTTAATGTACCTGATTGGGAAATGCATTTTCTACTATGAGGACATCAGTATGGTCTCTCCCCTGAGTTCTCATGTGCACATTCAGATTGGTGCCAGTGCTGAATCTGGTTCTCCTTTCTCTCCTGTGTGAATCTTTATATGCACTGACAGATTACTGGCAACGCTGAATCCTTTTCCACAATCAGGACAGAGATATGGTTTCTCCCCAGTATGGGTCCTCATGTGTCTTTTCAGATCTCCAGTCTGCATGAAGCATGTACCACAAACAGGGCAGGAAAAAGGTTTCTCCCCTGTGTGGCTCCTCATGTGCACTGTCAGCTTACTGTTCTTGCTGAACCATTTACCACAAACATGACAACACAACCTAGCTGCAATGTGAGTTTGGAGGTGCTCTTTCATACCTTCTGTGGACTCCATATGCTTTCCACACACTCCACAAAGTGTTTCTTTATCCTTTGTATGAGTTTGAACATGTTTAATCAATGAGCCCATGTAATGAAAATACTTACCGCACACCTTACAACAAGGAGTAGCATGACCTTGACTGGATGATTTCAGGAGGGACAACTGAGTAGATTTCTTACCCTTAGTATTGATACGGGACCTTTGTCCTTTAACCATCTCTGTTCTCTTTGATTTGACTTGCTTAAAACCTGATGGAGGTCTTTTATTCTCCATACCACTTTGAACTGCAAAACATACTGGATTTACTGCAAGGGGGGGCTGAGAGACACTGGTTGGTTCTGATTCCCTATAGTCCTCTCCATCAGGTTCTGTTTTGATCTGTTCAGTTGTAGTACTGGGTAGAGTGTCTCTCTCTTTGTTTCCTTCCTTTTGAGCTTGATAGATATTTGAGAGCTGAGTTGGGTACTCCACACAGTCACTTTTCACACAGGCAGGAGTGAATATGTCATCTTTAGTAACAGTCTCAATCCGTTGAATCTGCTCTTCCTCCTGACTGGTCCGGAGTTCCTCCTCTTCATCTTTAAATTGTATGGTTTCTGGGTCCTCCAGCCCCAGATTGTGGCTCCACTCCTGCTCATAGTGCTGCTGCTCCGGGGGGATCTCCGCTTCAGAGAGAGTGAGCTGCTGGAAGTCTGGAAGAAGGATAAGACAGAAAATGTAATGACATGTATGTAACAAGGTAGGAACCAAAGTATTGGTCAGTGTTTCATGTGGGACCCTAATTAGTGATCAACTTGGGAAACGTATAAAAGCACCCCATAGTCCTCCACAGGTGAGAGCTTGGTACTGGAAGTTCCTGTATGTGTGTATTTTGAATAATGTAGTAGTAGTAGTAGTCATCGTAGTCGTGTGTCCACCCCGTCTGCCGAAGTTGGGACTTGGGAGTGTTCAGAATCATTTCGGTTTTACCAGAGTAATTGTACATTTTCATTGAAAATCACTACAATAAAATGTGTTTTAGCTGTCACCCTGGCCTGGGTGACAGGCTACACTAGCTACTTCCCTCTCCTTACTGCAGGACAGCAGTCGGCAAGCAGGAGCGAAGGACACACTGTGCCGCGTGTTGTTGTGTTGCCAGGTTGCAGCTCAAACTCTCCCCACTGAGCGGTAGACTGTATCACGGTGACATCCAGAAGGTTAGCAATATTATTAATGATTTCTCGTGTAGGCAGCTATCCTACTCAAAATATAAAATCAGTGGGATGGAACAAATTGGCTATGTTAGCTAGCGGGTAGTGATATAGCTGCCTGGTGAAGCAACTGCTGCCCAGTGGGAACCAACAGTGGCAAGCAACTCGATACAACACCGTTGCACTGGTCATTCACACCGGCTTGTCGTTAAGTTAGCTAATTGTCATGTCACGGTGACATCCAGATGGTGACCAATACTACAAGTTATTTCTCCCTCACCCATCGAAATTTACATCACTTTCTTTTACAAGTTTTAACTAGCGCCATGCTGCTGTTGTTGCCAGCTAGCATAAACTAGCTGAATAAGTGCATCGACAAAGTCGTCCCCGGAGTGACCATACATAAATATCCAAACCAGAAGCCATGGACTACAGGCAACATCCGCATTGAGCTAAAGGCGCCGTTTAAGGAGCGGGACACTAATCCGGACGCTTATAAGAAATCCTGCTACGACCTCAGACGAACCATTAAACAGTCAAAACGTCAATACAGGACTAAGATTGAATCATACTACGCCGGCTCTGACACTCGTCGGATGTGGCAGGGCTTGCAAACTATCACGGATTACAAAGGGAAACCCAGCAGCGAGCTTCCCAGTGACACGAGCCTACCAGACGAGCTAAATTCCTTCTATGCTGGCTTCGAGGGAAGCAACACTGAACCATTCATGAGAGCACCAGCTGTTCCGGATGACTGTGATCATGCTCTCCAAAGCAGATGTGAGTAAGACCTTTAAACAGGTCAACATTCACAAGGCCGCAGGCCCAGCCGGATTACCAGGACACATACTCAGAGCATACACTGACCAGTTGGCAGGTGTCTTCACTGACATTTCCAACCTCTCCCTGACCCAGTCTGTAATACCTACATATTTCCAGCAGACCACCATTGTCCGTGTGCCCAAGAGCGCCAAGCTAACCAGTCTATACATGACTATCGCCCCGTAGCACTCACATCTGTAGCCATGAAAAGCTTTGAAAGGCTGGTCATGGCTCACATCATCAGACACCTTAGACCCACTCCAATTCGTATACCGCCCCAACAGATCCACAGATGACGCAATCTCTATTGCACTCCACACTGCTGGACAAGAGGAACACCTAAGTGAGAATGCTGTTCATTTAATTCTGAGCTATAGTCAAAACCATAGTGCCTCCAAGCTCATGACCCTGGGTCTGAACACCTCCCTCTGCAACTGGACCCTGGACTTCCTGACGGGCCGCCCTCAGGTGGTGAGGGTAGGCAACAAGACGTCCGCCACGCTGAACCTTAACACGGGGGCCCTTCAGGGGTGCGTGCTTAATCCCCTCCTGTATTCCCTGTTCACCCACGACTGCGTGGCTGCGCACGACTCCAACACCATCATTAAGTTTGCTGACGACACGAGAGTGATTGGCCTTATCACGGACGACGAGACTGCCTATATGGAGGATGTCAGTGACGCCAGGAAAACATCCTCTCCCTCAACGTCTGCAAGACAAAGGAGTTTATTGTGAACTACAGGAAATAGAGGCCCGAGCACGCCCCCATCCACATCGACGGGGCTGTAGTGGAGTGGGTCAAGAGCTTCAAGTTCCTTGGTGTCCACATCACTAATGAATTATCATGGTCCACACACACCAACAGAAGTGAAGAAGGTACGACAATGCCTCCTCCCCCTCAGGAGGCTGAAAAGATTTGCCATAGGCCCTCAGATCCTAAATGTTCTACAGCTGTACCATTGAGTGCTCTTGACTGGCTGCATCACTGCTTGGTATGGCAACTGCTTGGCATCTGAGTGCAAGGCGCTACAGAGGGAAGTACATACGGCCCAATACATCACTGGGGCCGAGCTCGCTGCCATCCAGTACCTCTATACCAGGCGGTGTCAGAGGAAGGCCCTAAAAATTGTCAAAGACTCCAGTCACCCTAGTCATAGACTGTTCTCTCTGCTACCGCATGGAAAACAGTTTGATGCACCAAGTCTGGAACCAACAGGACCCTGAACAGCTTCTACCCCCAAGCCATAAGACTGCTAAATAGGTGGTCTGGATAGCTATTGGTTATCTTCATTGACCCTTTTTGCATTAACTCTTTTGACTCATCACATTCACTGCTGCTACGGTCTATCTATCCTGTTGCCTAGTCACTTGATCCCTACCTATATGTCACTAGCGTAACAGTTTCTCTGGACCCTCCTGTAATGTTAATGGGTAAATGTTTATTAGTAGGCCTATTTGGTCGTAATTTTCTCATGTTAAGCCTAACATTTCATGAAGCTATTCACTGTCGTATTGCTGACATTTTTAGACTGCTGGCTGGTGGCAATTATGCAATTACTTGTTCATGAATTAAAAGTAGGAAATTTAAACATCATACTAATCAGCTGCCAATTTGTTTTTATTTATTTTATATACACACACTGAACAAAAATATAAACGCAACATGTAAAGTGTTGGTCCCATGCTTCATGAGATGAAATAAAAGATCCCAGAAATTGTTCATATCCACAAAAAAAAAAACATGTCAATTTTGATGGACAAATTTCTATACATCCCTGTTAGTGAGCATTTTTCCTTCGCCAAAATAATCCATCCACCTGACAGGTGTGGCTTATCAAGAAGCTGATCAACCATTACACAGGTGCACCTTGTGATGGGGACAATAAAAGGCCACAAAAATGTGCAGTTGTCACACAACGACACAGATGTCTCAAGTTTTGAGGGAGTGTGCAATTGGCATGCTGACTGCAGGAATGTCCACCAGAGCTGTTGCCAGAGAATTTAATGTTAACTTCCCTACCATAAGCCGCCTCCGTCATTTTAGAGTATTTGGCAGTATGTCCAAATGGCCTCAACTGTAGACCATATGTGACCATGCCAGCCCAGGACCTCCACATTCGGCTTCTTCACTTGCGCCACACGTACAGCTGATGAAACTGAGGAGTACTTATGTCTGTAATAAAGCCCTTTTGTGGGGAAAAACTCATTCTGATTGGCTGGACCTGGCTCCCAAGTGGGTGGGCCTTTGCCCTCCTAGGCCCACACATGGCTGTGCCCCTACCCAGTCATGTGAAATCCATAGATTAGGGTCTAATTCATTTATTTCAATTGACTGATTTCCTTATATGAACTGTAACTCAGTAAAATCGTTGAAATTGTTGAAATTGTTCAGTATACAACTGTCCTGTATAGGCTACCTGAACCTGCATGACATGAGCCATCCTCGCGCTCTCTCCCAACTTGGATAGAAAGTTGTGTGTAAAACCAGTCTTAATGCCAAATAATAGTCAGTCCACACTCAAAACACTAGCATACTAGGGATTGTTTCATTATGCAGTGTACTATATATATATATATATATATATATATATATATACACACACACAAAAGTATGTGGACACCCCATCAAATTAGTGGAATCAGCTATTTCAGTCACACCCGTTGCTGACAGGTGTATAACATTGAGTACACAGCCATGCAATCTCCATAGACAAATATTTGGCAGTAGAATGGTCTTACTGAAGAGCTCAGTGACTTTCAACGTGGCACCATCATAGGATGCCACCTTTCCAACAAGTCAGTTTGACAAATTTCTGCCCTGCTAGAACTGCCCCGGTCAACTGTAAGTGCTGTTATTGTGAAGTGGAAACGTCTAGGAGCAACAACGGCTTAGCAGTGACGTGGTAGGCCATACAACTCACAGAACAGGACCACTGAGTACTGGAGTGTGTAGTGCAAAAAATGTTTTGTCCTCAGTTACAACACTCACTACCAAGTTCCAGACTGCCTCTGGAAGTAACGTCAGCACAAAAACTCTTAGTCAGGAGCTTCATGAAATGGGTTCCCATTGCAGAGCAGCCGTACACAAGCCTAAGATCACCACGCGGAATGCCAAGCCTGGGTTGGAGTGGTGTAAAGCTCGCTGCCATTTGACTCTGGAGCAGTGGAAATGCATTTTCTGGAGTGATGAATTACGCTTCACCATCTAGCAGTTTGACGGACGAACCCTGGCGACAGATTTGTGTGTTTTATTAAGACAGTATGCCTATTTTCCCTGTTTTCTTGCACCGACGAGCCATTAAATCGCATTAAGGAGGAAACTGACACCTTTGCAGCCTGAATGGAGGACGGTTTAAGACGGTCACCGAGGAGACACGAGTGTATTACCGGCTGGGCACATTAATCCCAGACGATAGTGAGGATCAATTGATCCTCCCCAGTGAATTTCATAAACATAAAAATTGTGAAACATTAAAGTTATCCTTTTTTAGATCAAACCATACAAAAAATATTAACGTCGCCAAATAATTGATTAAAACACAGTTTTACAATGGTCAACAGTAGCCTCAGCAGCACTCTGTAGGGTAGCACATTGGGGTAGCCAGGGGACAGCTAGTTTCTGTCCTCCTGTGGGCACATTGACTTCAATACAAAACTTAGGAGGCTCATGGTTTCTCACCCCCTTCAAAAGACTTACACAGTAATTATGACAACTTCCAGAGGAAGTCCTCCAACCTATCAGAGCTCTTGCAGCATGAACTCATGTTGTCCACTCAATCAAAGGATCAGATAATGAATCTAGTACTGAAAGCATAAGCTACTGCTAGCTAGCACTGCAATGTAATGCATAACATGTGGTGAGTAGTTGACAAAGAGAGAAAGACAATAGTTGAACAGTTTTGATTAATTTCTTCCAAAATTAAGAAGCAAGAGAGAGAGAGCTACTGTATATTTCGTAGTACATTTTATTTCACTTTCACCTAGCTAGCATCTGGCTCAAACAGAGAGGGATGCTATGTTAGCTAGCAGAATATGGCTATACAACACTGGAACTTTTCCAAGTCGAGGTAAGCTTTTGGTTTTATTAATTTATTGCCACTGGGGCCCGCCGGTGTAACTGCTAAACTGCTTGCTGCTGACTGTACTGCATGATTGTAGTGGGTTTATTAACTTGTTGTTCTAGTAGCTACGTTAACTATGACGTGACAACTATGTTGGCTGTGTGTGGTTAGCGGTCATGATATGGAAATGTTGTGCACTGAAGTCCACAAGCAAAGGGAAAAGGTGAGAGGAGGAGAGCGCGTAGATAGATGCAAGAAGGAATTATATATATACACATACACACAACAAGCTGTTTGTATGTGGCTGCTATGAAAGTGAACTGCGTTTGCATGTGATGAGGGGTGTATTGATTCTGTTGAAAAACGTTTCTTAAACGGAACAGGATAAACATACCTGAATTTGTCCAATAGAAACTCTCATTTGCAACTGCTGGACTAATGATTATACGCTATATCAGCTAGATGCAAGCAAGAGTTTGCAAGGCGGTATTGCATGTATCACTGTCTGTCACATTGATTACTCAATTATCTCGACCTGTGCATCTACATTGTAAACTTTCATTCAGAGGCTAGGTTGTAGCAACCTCATGATGGATCCAGGGAAAATTCGAGCATCATGTAGTAGCCTAAACCTTTCGATGTTACATTGAGCTAGGTGAATGGAATATGAATGACAGTCATCCGATATGTTGTAATAGAAATTAGGCCACGCTCATAATTCTTTTAACATCCTTCCTCATCTTAAACGGCACTGACCGCGAATGGTGAGGATCCAAAGCGCCCACCCAGGCTAGGCTTGTTGAAATTAAATGGAACAACTGCTGGCATTAGGCCATTTAGACATACCCGATCATTTTCATATTACACTTCCTCTAAAAAAATAACCAACTTTGGCATTGCTCCTTTTATTTCGTAAAATTGAGTTCGAATTAGTTAGACAAACGTAATGAGTAACAAACCTGCTCTGTGTAGGTTTAACGGTATCTCAGGTTGAAGAACAATGTCGAGCAGCCTCTGTAGACGGACAACTTCCTCCTGATACTCTGCTATCATTTTTTCAACGACCCCGAATATCTCATCGGCAGCAGCTGTTAATCTATCGTTGAGAAAAACCCTCAACAACTGTATTTTAGACATATTTAAAGAATACAAATACATTAGCTAGCTAAGTGGCTGTGCTGTTTTCATCCCATCCATGTCCGTGCAGCAACATCAACATCCGGCATTACTAAGTAAAAAAGGAATCCACTGTTCGTGCACCTTCAAGTTAACACATTTTGCGCTTTCGCCACCTGCTGGACTGGAGTGTAACATGGCCAATGTACTGATGTAGTAGCACGTGTCAAACTCATTCCATGGAGGGCGGAGTGTCTGCGGGTTTTCGCTCCTGCGTCAGTAAATTCACTCTGGCTATCTACTTTGATTTCAGAGCGCACTAATCTGAGTGTTCCAGAGCGCAGAATAACTGATGAATTTACAAACGCTCTACAGCCGTTGAATATGGCCGGTGTCAGTAAACGTTGGCAAAAAAAGCGTAATTAAATTGTTGCCAGCAGCACAGTTACAGTCACTAACGCACTGGATAACATGATCATAGCCTAACCAGCTCTGCTAGGTCGAGTAAAATGGTAAGAGTAGGGGTTCTCTCATTTGTGTCTGGAAGTAGCTAACAAGCTAGCCAACACCAACCAGTTAGCTTGACTAATATCGTGAGGTCAAAGCGCTCGAATCAACCCTGAGCGCTTGCACTCTGAGCTCACTGACATTCCAGATTGAATTTATGAACACCCTAGGTCTTAATTGAAAGTAGAAACCAAAAAACATTAGACACCAGGCCCTCCATGGAATGAGTTTGACACCCCTGTAGCAGCACATGTACTAGTAGTAAATGTATGGCTTATTGACTACCACAGAATCATAATATGCATAAAACCTGGCGGTAAAACACGAAAATGTTTCCAATCGTTTTTCCCCCATTCATTTTTGCATTGGGGATTTTAGAACTACTTCATATAAGGTCTGTGTTTCATGTAGGCTTACCCTGGCGTGACATTTTGATAACCGTGCAAATCTCTCTCGGACAAGGTAACTTTTATCAATATATTTGCCTATAATTACTAATTAGCCGCTAATGTGGCTATCATACAGAACTACACATCTTGTTGCAAGCTTTAACATCATCACTCAAGGTACATTTCTCAATGCAAACTCGTCGACAAGTAGCCTTTCATGGCCTTTTTAGTTTCTTGTGTAAATAATTGATAGTGTTTCTCGTGTGTATTCTTGTTTAGCATTTTGCAAATTACCTAGCTAGCTACCATAACATTTTTAAATTGATAAAACAAAATCCATTACCCTCTCTACTTTGTAGCTAACCTTAGGTCTCTGTCGATCAGAAGCAAGGATGGTTCTGTGTTATGTACCGCCGGATTGTAACCACTACTTTGATAAGCACACATGCATTTTATCGTTTTCCAAAGCGTCGCTGGAGCCGTGTGATTAGGTAAGCCATGGTTGCTAGCTGCTAATGAGCAATTATGTTAGAGCAATTAGGTTAGGTTAACGCTCTGCAGTTAGCTAGGTGCTTATGAATGTCAGCTAGATACCCACCGAATGTGTTACGTGTACAACGCACATTACCGTTCTTACAAGTAAAATTAAAACCAGCATAGGCTACCATAATGACTTTTGTTACCTTTTTATTGACAAGTATTTAGTGATTTAGCCAGCTACTTTTTCACGTGGTCACATGCTAGCTAGTGTTAGCCCACCAGGGAAAGGATATTTAGCTAGCTAATGTTAACTCCCTGTTTGTGTAGTCAGACTTGCTAGCTAACGTTAGGCTGGCGCCATGGCAAGAATAGTTGGTTATCTAGCATGTCACCACTAAGAAAAGTCTGACTACAAAAACGGTAAGCTAATGTTAACTATCTAGCTAGCTAAAGCCTGGTGGGCTAGTTAGTTAGGCACCATGGTTGGCTAGTTAGCTACATTAGCTAAAGTTGACTAGTTAGCTGACGACCTTATGGGATCAATATTTTCCCATATAAAACATACATGTTTTTGTTCCACGAGTGCATCTGTTGTACATGACTAATCAAAAATGACTGGTGAATTTGGTTATACATGTCAGCAGGGATGGAAATTAAGCTACCCGGAGTCTAATACTGACACAGCAGTGAAATGTTGCCTTTACAAACATCGCATGCCACAGATGTAGGACCTGAATGTAGAAATTGTGGGCTGCTGGCCAATGCCCAAAATCCTTTATGTTACATTACTGCATGTCAGTCCCTTTCAGATGATCCCCCTATCACTGTTGGTCCTCCTCAGTGACCTCACGGCTGAGGGTTTTAACTTTCCTCTTGAGAATTTGAATCAGAAGTACAGTCGTATGACTCATCGCAATACTTCACCTCTTCGGGAAATAGTACCCTAGATTGTCCTGATCATCTAGTTGAGCATTCCAGATAATTCCTCCATTCCAGCAGAAATGTCCCATCCACATAGTCAGATTTTAGATGTGCAGATAGACCAAGGCCCAGTCTATTTTACCAATACTATAATCAAGTCTGAAGAAGCTGTTTATTGGGAAACAAGAACAAACAATGAGGCATGAGGATTGGGTGTTGAGGGACCACTTGTCACATTGTCCCATGGTGGATTTGTGACATAATAAACAATGTATTTTCTGTCATGATAAAGATGTTGATACAGCATTGAAAAGACCCACCACAGACCAAATGTCTATTTGTTTTCCAGACCAACAGGAAGGAGTGCAACCCTCAGACCATCTGGTGCATGGACATCCTGTGCCAGTGTGATCCAGTTGTGGAGACGACAGCACATCGAGCCTGTGGACGAACAGGTCAGTAACTCATCAAATATGATACAATATTGTGTAAAACATAGAATTTGTATATGCATTGAAAAACAGATTGGAAGATAACCTCCAAAGTAGGAACAGAAACAATTTGTGCATAAACTATTTACAAGTTATTTACAGATGTTCACTGTTGCAGTGCCAACTTTGGGAGCATGTGGTCCTTGAAAAACTCCTCTAGTCCAGCAATAGGAGTCTGCCAGAGGTTGTCACGCTGGATGGGGAAGTTGACGGAGGCTTTAGTGGTCCACACAATGAATAAGCAAGTGTCCTTTCCAGTGTTGTGGAGCTGCCCTTAACCTGCTGCCAGTAAGGATGGTATTCACGGAGGCTGTAAGACCCTCCCTTCTGGATATAGAAATCCTTCGACTTCACTTCAATGTTAAGGTCCCTTGCACCATAGGGACACTTAACCTCCACCACTGCTGTGGTGCCCACTCTGGCTATCTACCACCAGACCATCCGGTGAGGCACCCAGGATCCCAGACCCCATGACCAAAAGCCTTGACTCCTGCCCATCCATCTCTGTAGCCATTTTGAATGCCTTGATGTCCTTCGTTATCTGTGCCCCATTTTTACCCCATTCAACGTCTCAACACCTTGAAATGTATTCCTTGTAAGAAATGTGCTATATAAATAGTTTTATTTGATAACATTAGAGATGTAGAATATTTAATAAACTGTAATTTTCATATGAGGGCAAGTGCAGTTTTTCTATAAACTTTTAATTGATAACTTGGGATTTTATGAGTTGACATAGCATATAGTGGGAAGGATCCTATAAATCAAGACTGTGTGAATTCATGTACCACTCTGAATAAATAAATACTGTGCCTTTTGAAGATTTGTCTCTGGTCATGAAAGTACAATACAGACTGGATGTCTAAACAAAGTACATTCTGAATGTGAATAGATTTGTATATTCATTCTCATCAATGACAACATTCTAGAACTGAGTTATCACTCATCGAAGTCTGGTATCTGGAATTATCTGGTTAATGATTATATAATTGATTAAGTGTCTCTTTCCTTGTAGGATGTTGACAGCCTTTTAGAAAAAAATGTATTATAAAGATGCTCAAACTTAACTTAAAAATGTTCGCCTAAAATGATATACCCAAATCTAACTGCCTGTAGCTCAGGCCCTGAAGCAAGGATATGCATATTCTTGGTACCATTTGAAAGGAAACACTTTGAAATTTGTGAAAATGTGAAAGGAATGCATGAGAATATAACACAATAGATCTGGTAAAAGAAAATATAAAGAAAAAAAACAACCGTTCTTTTGTATGTGTTTTGTACCATCATCTTTGAAATGCAAGAGAAAGGCCATAATGTATTATTCCAGCCCAAGTGCAATTTAGATTTTGGCCACTAGATGGCAGCAGTGTATGTGCAAAGTTTTAGAACCATTGTATTTCTGTTAAAAATTTTGTATCATGACTGCCCAAATGTGTCTTATTTGTTTATTAATAACTTTTCATGTTCAAAATTGTGCACTCTCCTCAAACAATATCATTATATTATTTCACTATAATAGCTACTGTAAATAGGACAGTGCAGTTAGATTAACAAGAATTTAAGATTTCTGCCAATATCAGATATGTCCTGGGAAATGTTCTTGTTACTTACAACCTCATGCTAATCGCATTAGCCTACGTTAGCTCAACCGTCCCGTGGACGGGACACCGATCCCGAAGAAGTTTAGCTACACTCACGACACAGGATCATGCTGGCCCTGACAAAACTGGCAATTTCCCCTCACTATAGCTGCACTTCTCCACATTGCCAGACTTACAGTTGAAGTCAGAAATTTACATACACTTAGGTTGGAGTCATTAAAACTCGTTTTTCAACTACTCCACCAATTTCTTGTTAACAAACTATAGTTTTGGCAAGTCGGTTAGGACATCTACTTTGTGCATGACACAAGTAATTTTCCAACAATTGTTTACAGACAGATTATTTCACATATAATTCACTGTATCACAATTCCAGTGGGTCAGAAGTTTACATACACTAAGTTGACTGTGCCATTAAACAGCTTGGAAAATTTCAGAAAATTATGTCATGGCTTTAGAAGCTTCTGATAGGCTAATTGACATCAGTTGAGTCAATTGGAGGTGTACCTGGGGATGTATTTCAAGGCCTACCTTCACACTCAGTGCCTCTTTGCTTGACATCATGGGAAAATCAAAAGAAATCAGAGAAAAAAATTGTAGAACTCCACAAGTCTGGTTCACCCTTGGGAGGAATTTCCAAACGCCTGAAGATACCACACTCATCTGTACTAACAATAGTACACAAGTATAAACACCATGGGACCACACCATGGGACCACGCAGCCGTCATACCACTCAGGAAGGAGATGCGTTCTGTCTCCTAGAGATGAACGTACTTTGGTGCGAAAAGTGCAAATCAATCTCAGAATAACAGCAAAGGACCTTGTGAAGATGCTGGAGGAAACAGGTACAAAAGTATCTACATCCACAGTAAAACGAGTCCTATATCGACATAACCTGAAAGGCCGCTCAGCAAGGAAGAAGCCACTGCTCCAAAACTGCCATAAAAAAGCCAGACTATGGTTTGCAACTGCACATGGGGACAAAGATCGTACTTTTTGGAGAAATGTCCTCTGGTCTGATGAAACAAAAATATAACTGTTTTGCCATAATGACCCTCGTTATGTTAACAGGAGAAAGGGGGATGCTTGCAAGCCGAAGAACACCATCCCAACCATGAAGCATGGGGGTGGCAGCATCGTGTTGTGGGGGTGCTTTGCTGCAGGAGGGACTGGTGCACTTCACAAAATAGATGTCATCGAGCGGGAGGAAAATTATGTGGATATATTGAAGCAACATCTCAAGACATCAGTCAGGAAGTTAAAGTTTGGTCACAAATGGGTCTTCCAAATGGACAATGACCCCAAGCAAACTTCCAATATTCTGGCAAAATGGCTTAAGGACAACAAAGTCAAGGTATTAGAGTGGCCATCACAAAGCCCTGACCTCAATCCTATAGAAAATCTGTGGGCAGAACTGAAAAAGCGCGTGCAAGCAAGGAGGCCTACAAACCTGACTCAGTTGCACCAGCTCTGTCAGGAGGAATGGGCCAAAATTCACCCAACTTATTGTGGGAAGCTTGTGGAAGGCTACCCGAAACGTTTGACCCAAGTTAAACAATTTAAAGGCAATGTTACCAAATACTAATTGAGTGTATGTAAACTTCTGACCCACTGGGAATATGATGAAAGAAATAAAAGCTGAAATAAATCATCCTCTCTACAATTATTCAGACATTTTACATTCTTAAAATAAGTGGTGATCATAAATTATCTAAGACAAGGATTTTTATTCTGATTAAATGTCAGTAATTGTGAAAAACTGAGTTTAAATGTATTTGGCTAAGGTGTATGTAAACTTCCGACTTCAACTGTATAGTGGTCTTATCCCTTTTAATGCTCATATGCTCATCCTTGAAAATTGACGTAAGGTCTGAAATAGACACCAAAGTTGACATACTGTACAAACAATTATCTAGGCTATGTAAAACAAAATGATTGTTTGATCTACTGCTCTGATAACTAGCTAGCTAAAGTGTAGTATTTTGCTAGCTAAAACAGAGAAAGGAGACATAAGTTCATGGGTTGGGCACAAAGGTCTCTGAAGGCGCTCGTGAACTGTAGCTGACAGTGTTGGCTAGAGATGGCGTGCAGGAGATTGCTGTCTCAACGTCAACAGTGAAGAGGCGACTCCAGGATGCTGGCCTTCTAGGCAGAGTTCCTCTGTACAGTGTCTGTGTTCTTTTGCCCATCTTAATATTTTATTTGTATTGGTCAGTCTGAGATATGGCTTTTTCTCTGCAACTCTGCCTAGAAGGCAAGCATCCCGGAGTCGCCTCTTCACTGTTGACGTTGAGACTGGTGTTTTGCAGGTACTATTTAATGAAGCTGCCCGTTGAGGACTTGTGAGGCGTCTGTTTATCAAATTAGACACTCTAATGTACTTGTCTTGCTCAGTTGTGCACCGGGGCCTCCCACTCCTCTTTCTATTCTAAGAGCCAGTTTGTGCTGTTCTGTGAAGGGAGTAGTACATAGCGTTGTACGAGATCTTCAGTTTCTTGGCAATTTCTTGGATGGAATTGCCTTAATTTCTCAGAACAAGAATAGACTGACGAGTTTCAGAAGAAAGTGCTTTGTTTCTGGCCATTTTGAGCCTGCAATCAAACTCACAAACGCTGATGCTCCAGATAATCAACTAGTCTAAAGAAGGCCAGTTTTATTGCTTCTTTAATCAGGACAACAGTTTTCAGCTGTGCTAACGCAACGTGCCATTGGAACACAGGAGTGATGGTTGCTGATAATGGGCCTCTGTACGCCAATGTAGATATTCCATAAAATAATCTGCCGTTTCCAGCTACAATAGTCATTTACAACAACGTTTACACTGTATTTCTGATCAATTTGATGTTATGTGTGCTTTTCTTTTCTTTCTTTCAAAATCAAGGACATTTATAAGTGACCCAAAACTTTTGAATGGTAGTGTAGGTGTTCCTTTTGTCCAGGTGGGAAATGGCAGTGTGGAGTACAATAAAGATTTCATCATCTGTGGATCTGTTGGGGTGGTATGCAAATTGGAGTGGGTCTAGGGTTTGGGATAATGTTGTTAATGTGAGCCATGACCAGCCTTTCAAAGCACTTCATGGCTACAGACTTGAGTGCTACGGGTCAGTAGTCATTTAGGCAGGTTACCTTAATATTCTTGGGCACAGGGACTATGGTGGTCTGCTTGAAACTTGTTGGTATTACAGACTCAGTCAGGGACAGGTTGAAAATGTCAGTGAAGACACTTGCCAGTTGGTCAGCTCATGCTCAGAGTACACGTTCTGGTAATCCGTCTGGCCCTGCGGTCTTGTGAATGTTGACCTGTTTAAAGGTCTTAATCACATCGGCTGCAGAGAGCGTGATCACACAGTCGCCCGGAACAGCTGATGCTCTCATGCATGTTTCAGTGTTACTTGCCTCGAAGCGAGCATGGAAGTAATTTAGCTCGTCTGGTAGGCTTGTGTCACTGGGCAGCTCGCGACTGTCCTTCCCTTTGTAGTCTGCAATAGTTAGCAAGCCCTGCCACATCCAACGAGCGTCGGAGCTGCACATTTAATATGCTGGTAGAAATTAGGTTAGCATTATTAGCATTTAACATTTTTGAGAGTAAATTGAAACTCGCCTTGTTCGAGAGAGAATTACATGACTATCAAAATGTCAAGCCAGGGTAAGCCTACACAAAACACAGACCTTATATGAAGTTTATAAAATTCAAGATGCATAAATTAATTGGGAAAAAACAATTGGAACCATTACCGGGTTTTACCGCTAGGTTTTATTGGTATTATGACGCGTCCAATGTGCCCGACTATAGAGATCAATAGTAATGGAATCTTTTTGTAGGCACTAACTCCGCTATGGTTCGTTGTACAAAGCCTATGGGGAAATTAATATAATTTTTGTAGGGTTTTTGGATAAATCTAGAAAATAAGGGATGTGCAAAACACAGGCTTAGGAGATCTTTTACATTTTGTTCTTTGTAAATTTTAAAGCATTTATGTAATATGAAAAAACACAAAGCACATAAAGGCTTCATAATAGAACAAAATAAACAAGATATCATAAGTATGTGTTAAAGTCAGAACGAATTTTCAGCGTTTATCCCTAAACCCTATAATTTTCCTCATAGGAATGGCTGAATGAACCAGGGGTAACTAATTTCCATTCTTTTGGACTACAAGCTGGCGAGCTCTATAGCTAGTGGGAAACTGACGAAAGAGCGCATCGTCATGTTTCCTTGAGCTTCCTTCCTTTCTTTCTTGAGGTAATAACTGATCCGTATGTAATGAATTTGAGAAAGGGGTTACTGCTATCATCAATCCAACGCTCTCAGGTCTGATAGCTTTAAGGAAGAGGAAAGGGGGATACATTTCAAAGAAATACAATGAAGTATGATAGGGCACATGAGAAGATTAGATCAATGAAATGCCTCTTGATGGGCGTTTAGAGTCCTTTAGACATAAATTGTGTGGATTTTACATATTAATTGTACGGATCGCTAATTAGACCAACCATTTAGATTTTTGCAATGTTTAATATTGCTTTTTTATTTCTCATCAGATGTTTTGTTCAATGGAGCTTTTTAGCATCAGAAGATAGAAGACTGTGATCATGGAACACTGTCAAAAAAGAGAGAGAAGAGAGCAGGTAGAGACACCTTAATGTACAAGGTTATCAACATTTATTCTGTTGTGGATAAAATGTACATGATGTAAATGAATGATCTTTTCACTCAGTGCAAACTCCTCCCACCGGGGTAACCAGGGTAGCTGAGGGGATTTGATTATCTGGCCCGGGTAACCCCTGTGGGAGGAGTTTGCAGCGAGTAAAAAGTGATTTGTATTCGTTTTGGAACCGGGCTGCCTCCCGAGCGTGAGCCAGGTGCCCAGTTCAAAGCCCACGGCGAAGTCGGCTCAAAACAAAGGTGACATAGCCTAGGCTAGATTAAGCACGTGGAGTAATTGGGAATCTGTGTTCACATGAAAATGACTGCTTTATCTGCCTTTACAATGAAAACTAGTTAGAAAATGTGAACATACACTGAGTGTACAAAACATTAAGAACACCTTCCTAATATTGAGTTGTACCCCTTCCTTTTGCCTTCAGAACATCCTCAATTTGTCAGGGCTTGGACTCTACAAGATGTCAAAAGCGTCCTTTGGTGGGTGGACCATTCTTGATACAGAAGGGAAACTGTTGAGCGTGAAAGACCCATCAGCGTTGCAGTTCTTGACACAGACCGGTGTACCATACCCCATTCAAAGCCACTTAAATCTTTTGTCTTGCTAATTCAACTTCTGAATGGCACACATACACAATCCATGTCTCAATTGTCTTAAAAATCCTTCCCTTCATCTACAGGGATTGACATGGATTTAACAAATGACATCAATAAGGGATTATAGCTTTCACCTGGTCAATCTATGTCATGGAAAGAGCAGGTGTTCTTAATGTTTTGTACACATTGTATATTTTATGTAAAAGAGATATGTTTCTGGATGATGTGCCATGCTGCCTTGTTGACAAAATGACTGAATGGTGCAGTTTACTGTTCTATTAGAGAAGGGCACTCCTCCCGCAAGACTTTTGCCCGTTCATGTCACAGGCCACAGACTGTGGCACCACGGCTCAGATTAATAGAACTCTCACTGTTTCTCCCGTGTGAGTCCTCATGTGTATCTTTTGATGTCCAATTGGATTGAAGCCTGGCCACAATTAGGGCAGTAACATAGCCTGATTTCTCCTCTGTGTGAATCCAAATGGTCATTTTCAAATAGTGCCTGTAGCTTTTCCCACAATGACTGCAATGTTATTATTTCTCCCCTGTGTGCATCCTTCTGAGATATTTCAGAGTTCCACTCTGATTGAATGTTTTGCCACAATCGGGGCAGTGATATGATTTCTCCCCTGTGTGGCTCCTCATGTGCACTGTAAGTTCATTGTTTAAGGTGAACCATTTACTACAAATATGACAACAAAACCTGCAAACAATCTGCAATGTGAGCTTGTTTCCAGGTGACTACTTCACGAAGCTGGTTGAGAGAATGCCAAGAATGTGCAAAGATGTCAAGGCAAAGGGTGGCTACTTTGAAGAATCTCAAATATGCTTCTACACCTGCATTGCTTGCTGTTTGGGGTTTTAGGCTGGGTTTCTGTACAGCACTTCGAGATATTAGCTGATGTACGAAGGGCTATATAAAACACATTTGATTGATTGATTGAAATATGTGTAACACTTTTTTGGTTACTATATGAATGTGTTATTTCCTATTTTTGATATATTCACTATTATTCAGACACAGCATACTCTTGAATACAGGGTGGGTGTCATTTCAGTCAGAAATATAATTAATATAATTAACAGATCCCTTTAGACAACTACAATCAATGAAAATGTAAATGAATTGAAATTTTAAGTTTCAATTAGCACCACAAATCTTGAATGGGAATGTCTATTCTATTATCAGGTATGAAGGTAAGCCCCAGATGCAGACCACGTCAAATAAACAATAGTTTAATATTCCAACAGGGACAGGCAATAGACAGGTCAAGGCAGGCAGGGGTCAGTAAACCAGAGGTAGGGCAATGGTACCAGACGGCAGGCAGGCTCAGGGTACGGCAGAGGTCGGTAATCCAGAGAGGGGCAAAGGTACAGGTCGTCAGGCAGGCTCAGGGGCAGGCAGGCGGGCTCGGAATCAGGACAAGTGAAGGTCAAAACCAGGAGGGCGAGAAAAGAGAGACTGGAAAAAGCCGGCGCTGAGACACAAACTACTGGTTGACTTGAACAAACAAGACGAATTGGCAATAGACAAACAGAGAACACAGGTATAAATACACAGAGGATAATGGGGAAGATGGGCGACACCTGGAGGGGGTGGAGACAATCACAAAGACAGGTGAAACAGATCAGGGTGTGACAGCTATGGAAGACTGCCAATATCATTTTAAACAATGTGTATTCCCATTTAAGACAACATTCTCTGATGGGTGGACAACCATCTTTGTGGTACCATTTGTAAGTTTACATTTCAATTTTAGTCAAATTTATCAGCCAAACATGACACCCACTGTGTATTCAAGATTATGATGTGTCTCAACCATAGCAGGCACAACACATACTCCTCAGATGATGTGACATCTGTATGAATTCATACACAAATCATTAGGGCTGTATGTATTTTTAGATATTGGCCTATTGTAAATGTGTATTATTGGAGCATCACCATCTTTCTTGCAAAAATAAATACAAATGCACACCACTTTAAGCTACATATTCATTTGAAAGAGGTAATGCATTTCCTATTGATCAGCACAACAATTGATAAAACCATTTATTTTATCTAGTGATCCAACAATGATTTGGTTATTTATTAGCCATAATAAAACGAATTATTCGTTCTAAATGTGAAGTGGTAATCTGATCTCTTATTTAAACTCAGCTTGCAAGCTTATCATGATGTTTGCACCTACTCATAATTACTTATCTTAACCCAAAATTGGTTTAGGCCTACTCTAATAGCTGCATTGTACACAAACAAATTGACACAGCTTGATTTTAGATTTTTATTTTCAAAATCCACAAGTAAAACGTACAGTTTCACAGAAATGTTCTCCAAAATGTTTATTTTTGAAAAATGGAAGATTTTTGGCAGATTTAATATAAACGGCGGTTTGGCTGACTTAAGAAACGTATTTAAAATAACTACTTTATTTGGCACTTAGGAACTTACTATGGGCATTTATTTAACTTATTTAACATATTGAGATGAGAAAACATGTTTTAATTGAAATTGGGCTGCCTGAGTAAACGCAGCCTTAGACTTAGACCAACAGTAGGTTGATATACTTTACCTTAAAACCAGGAACACAGATAACGTGGGCAGTGTTTATTATAGCCTTGAAGTCCACCTTTTGGTATTTTTTACCAGTTTCCGTCTTTGTACAGCAAAACATGTAATAATTATTGATTGGGCTTACATGCCACTGTGATAGAAACCCGAAGCTCTTTACAGTGTAAGTGGGAAACACCACCCTAACCCCACTTAGCCTACATACTCTTGAAATAAGTGCACCCATTTCAAGTCCCATCTTCTTCAACTTCATTGAGAAACATTCCATTGTTAGTTAGTACTTCAACATTAATGAACTGAAATGATCTGTCTTTGAACATACTGCCTTCTAGTTCATTCCAGCAGCATGTTTCTCTTTGGCTTTTGCTTGTCTTTCCCATGGTGGCATTAACTCATCTTTGTGCTGACAACTTGAGAACACCATTGAATTGATAACCTTTACTCACCCAAGTGAGTTTTTTTTTCCTGTCTAAGGTTATGCATCTGTTGAAGATCAAGAGTGTGACATATTACTACTAGAATGAAAGGGTTGTAGGGAAACAAACAACTTTGCTCTATCAAATAGAATAACTCTGTGCTTGGAATGGAATCCATTAGCTAGCTAATTTTAGATGAGTAGCAAAAGTTAGCTATTAGATATCTCGAAAAGAAAAGACAACATCCTTTTGCGACAAACTTTTGTCCTTTTTCAATGTTAGGAACTTTAGTGACGTTGACAATTCTTGTTCCCGAATGTATTTAGTTACTTGGTCCTCAAACGAACTCGAGAAATACAGTGCCTTCAAAAAGAATTCACACCCCTTTACTTTTTACACATGTTGTGTTACAGCCTGAATTAAACATTTATTACATTTAGATATTTGGTCACTGGCCTACACATAATACCCCATAATGTCAAAGTGGAATTATGTTTTATAAATGTTTTACAAATTCATTTAAAGTTGAAATGTCTTGAGTCAATAAATATTCAACCCCTTTGTTATGTCAAGCCTAAATAAGTTCAGGAGTAAACAATGTGCTTAACAAGTCACATAATGAGTTGCACGGACTCACTTTGTGTGCAATAATAGTGTTTAACATGATTTTTTGAATGACTACCTCATCTCTGTACCCACACATACAATTATCTGTAAGGTCCCTCAGTCGAGCAATGAATTTCAAACACATTCCACTGTCTTGCAAAGGGCAGCTATTGGTAGATGGGTAAAAATTAATAAAAAAGCAGACATTGAATATCTCTTTGAGCATAGTGAAGTTATTCATTACACTTTCAATACAACTACATCAATACAACCAGCCACTACAAAGACATAGGCTTCCTTCCTAACTCAGTTGCCCAGAGAGAAAGGAAACCGCTAAGGGATATACTACAATGAGGCCAATGGTGACATTCCAGACTTTAATGGCTGTGATAGAAAACTGAGGATGGATCAACAACATTGTAGTTACATTACTGAGTACCACTCTCCATATTTTCAAGCATAGTGGTGGCTGCATCATGGTATGGGTATGCTTGTAATCATTAAGGACTGGGGGGAGGGGGGGATTAATGGAATGGTATTAAGCACAGGCAAAATCCTAGAGGAAAACCTGGTTCTGTCTGCTTTCCACCAGACACTGGGAGAGGAATTCATCTTTCAGCAGGACTATAACCTAAAACACAAGGCCAAATCTACACTGGAGTTGCTTACCAAGAAGATGTTTCTTAGTGGGAGAGATACAGTTTTGACATAAATCTACTTGAAAATCTATTGCAAGACTTTAAAATAGTTGTCTAGCAATGACCAACAATCAATTTGACAGCTTGAAAAATAATGGGCAAATGTTGCACAATCCAGGTGTGCACAGCTCTTAGAGACCTACCCAGAAAGACACAGCTGTGCTTCTACAAAGTATTGACTCAGGGGTGTGAATACTTATGTAAATTAGATATTTCTCTATTACATTTGTATTAAATTTGCAAACATTTCTTAAAACATGCTTTCACTTTTCATTATGAGGTATTGTGTGTAGATGGGTGAGAATAAAATTATTGAATCCATTTGGAATACAAGCTGTAACATGTGGAATAAGTAATGGGGTATGAATACTTTCTGAAGGCACTGTTTAGATAGGTAAACTGACAACTTCTCGAAAACAATATGCACGCTTCAATGGGGCAGAAGACCGGTGTGTTGTGATTCTAGATGGCCAGTTAGCTACCAACAATGACAAGAAACTGCCATGTGGGGAATCGTAAGTGACTCGTTTAATCTTGTCCTTAACACCATGTCTTGTTTTGAGATATTTTGTCGGATTTCATGTTAGGTGCTCCTTTTGCACATTTATTTGTGTCACACTCCCTCATCTGATTGGTCGAGTAGGTGGGCCTTCTGACTTTGTGACTGTGGGAACTAGTGACGACCTGAGGTGTCTCACTTCATCTTCTGTCTCTGGTATTGCTCTAGCGTCGATCACAATGGGCTTGTTCGACATTGCTACTGACAGACTGATCTACAAATAACCTTGCACCATACACAACTACTCGTTATCATTTGTAGATCAGTCAGTCACAATTTACCGATGATACATTACGGTTTTGATCATGTCGAACACGGCCTCTGAGCTAATATGGTCAAATAACCGCGAAAGTAGTAGAAAACACTTTTTTGCTGTATCGCCACTCTGCACTGAGATGCAGTGCCTTAGACCGCTGCTCCACTCAGGAGCCCCAACATGGATGCATTTTATATCGTTATGTTTGAAACTTACCTGAGAACTCATTTTTATCATCGTTTTATTACAGGTATAACAATTGTAGTATGACATGTTCATATATTAGTCTCAATAGATCACATTAAGAACAAAAATCAAGCAACCTGATCTGTTAAGTATGATATGTGAAGGGTATTTCCATCTTAAACTTCAGTTCAGTGCCAAAAATAGATTACAACAGTTTCTTCATACTGTAGCTAGTCATCTTCAATTACAGATAGCAGATTCAAGCAGAGGTATCTACTATATGCGAGTTGTGCTCAATTTCATTCAACAATAGTCCAAAACATTTAATTTGATCATCAAACCAGGTGGATACAATATTTATTTAAATCATAATCTTCACTCTCATTTTCTTCAATAGAGATTATTTTTCAGGGGAGATGGCTGTGGTACTGTACATATTTTTACTCAAATAATACAAACATTGGCACCAAAACAATACTATAAATGTGCAGTCTTGCTTCCAGTTCTCCTTTCGTCCTCTTTCCCTGTGTGTAATATACATTAGAAGTCACTAGGTGGAGCCCATGGACAAAAAACAAATCCCGCTCATGCAGCTGTCTAAAATGAAACTAAATCAAAACAAGCAAGCACTAGTAATATGAGATGAAAAACAACAATTTCTCATGCATTGTCTTGACATTTGGCTCCTCTTGTACATCCAGATATACCACAATGAAGGTTCCCACCCTCTGCTCCTCTCTTTCACATAACACAGTGGTATAGTTCACTCCAGCTCCCAAGCCAACTCTTCCACATTAGTTTCAGTGGGCAAGCAACCCGCCCAGTGCTTCTTTGGGTCCTGACAGACAATCTTATTGTGCTTGCAGCTTACAGAGGAGCTTGTCCATGGTTGGGGTGTTGTTGGCCTATAGTGGTTCTGTCCACAGGGCTGTCTCAGTCTTTGACCAGCCGGTAAATATGGTGCTGGGCTCCATGCTCACTAGTAGACACCTCAAAGACATAGGCTATACACAGCAGGGTCTCCAGTGTGTCCCTGTTGATCACAACCTGCAGAGACAGACCCACATGCACAGTCCTTTTACACCACTAGCTATAATACTACTACACACATTTCTCAAAAATATACATTTTTAAGCAATACAAATGATTTATTATTTTGCATACAGGTCGGTCTCATCTCTCACTGACAGAGTGGTACAAGCAATTACACAAAAGCGAACTGTCAAAATGCATGAGCTCCTTTTGAGAACAATACTTTCACCATATCATTGTCCTATCCCTAAAAGAAGCACTTGATGCATAATACATAGCATTGATACATGTGTGTGTGCAGCTCATGTTTAATATGGGCTAAATCAGCCCATTGAGAACCTAATAACATGTTGCGATGTGATCTGCTGTGTGGGTTCAATATGGTCATTGTGTCTGGACTGCAGTTGCCAATGGAATGGACAGTGAGTTTGAACCCTTATATTGATGACCACATTGTTACTATGGTGGTACTCTCCTTGCTCCCGTTTCCCATTCCTTGCTCTCAATCTCTTCTGCATTGAAAACTCTTCAAGCAGGTGGTTGACAAGTGAACAGTTGTCTGCTACAATATTTTAAATGATAGCTGGTAATTATGTGTGCGCCTTTACCTGTAGGATGGTGAAGTTCTCCAGTACACTGTTCATCATGTACTTCTCTGGCAGGTGTTTGAGCTTGTGGATGAAGTTGATCATGTATTCACACAGTGGGGACCGGTGGATCCTGAACACATACCGCCCATTCTCAAACCGCGCATACTCCGTCTGGGGACACACACAATGTATCCAATATATGATATACTGTATGTTCAATATACCAGGACAGGGTCCTAGAGATATCACATTAAAAATGCATTATAACACCTCATAGATGAAATGAAAGGTATGTCATATGTACCTGATAGATAACACTAATTATAAACTGGGTGGTTCGAGCCCTGAATGCCGATTGGCTGACAGTCGTGGTATATCAGGCAGTATACTACGGGTATGACAAAACATTTATTTTGAATGATCTAATTACGTTGGTAACCAGTTTATAAAGCAATAAGGCACCTCGGGTGTTTGTGGTATATGGTCAATATACCACAGCTAAGGCCTGTATCCAGGCACTCCGTGTTGCGTCGTGCTTAAGAACAACCCTTAGCCGTGGTATATTGGCCATATACCACAAACACCCGAGGTACCTTATTGCTTAAATATAGTCTATAGATAATAGCTACCATAATCACTGTTGAATGTCATTACATTATAGTAGATGACTGGCCTGGCTTCCCCTCAATATCCGTGTGAATATGTGTATGTGTTTGAGTGTTGTACAACACATCTCTGTAGGGATAACAGTGATGCTGTGGTGGACAGGCAACACAGAACAATGGTGTTCTGTCCCAAATGGCATCCTATTCCCTATAGTGTGCACTACTTTTGACCAGGACCTATAGGGCTCTGGCCAAAAGTAGTGCACTAACTAGGGAATAGGGTGCCATTTGGGACACGCACCGTGAGTCAGGGTGAGGAGTGTAAGTGTTGTCTTGTGATGGTCTGTTCTGGACCACAGAGCAGTGAATAGTGAGTTGAATCCATCACAGCCACTGGTTGGGTTATTATTCATTCTCAGAGGGAAAATAACCACAGTCATTGACCTCAAATGTTGACCCCGCCTATCAGTTCAACTGTCAATCATTCAAATCCCCTTATATTTTAGTACCAGGTCAAATTCTTACCTGGTTAAATAAGTCTACCAGCATAGTAGAACCTGTGTTCTATCAGCAGTCAAGAGTCAGTGAAGTGTGGAGAGATAACAGGTCTAAAACATCTATTTTTTTATGCCAATCCTGGACCCAAAGCTCTACATAATCCATATCCATTTCTGTTACTGTATCTACTGTACCTAGTCTTTATCTGCATCTATGGTATGTATTTCTTAGTTGTTTTTTTACAAGTACTTTTTAGTCTCTACTGATGGCGCTAGAGTAATCCTTCTGGTGTCTCTCTCACCTCTACTTTCTCCACCACCTGCTTTCCGAAGGAGCAGACCTTGGTGGAGGAGGTGATGATCATGTTCTCAGAGCTCTCGTACTGACTGGACACGCCGTAGAAGAAACCTCTGTCTTCCTGCAGGTTGGCACTCAGATCAGCCTGCACAGAGAGAGAGGAACCACACAGTCAACAACAACAGAACAGCCTGCACAGAGAGAGAGGAACCACACAGTCAACAACAACAGAACAACCTGCACAGAGAGAGAGGAACCACACAGTCAACAACAACAGAACAACCTGCACAGAGAGAGAGGAGCCACACAGTCAACAACAACCTCCCCCCCGCTATCTTTTATTGAACAGATAGGACAGTACAGGAAAGACAGGAGGAGGTCCACACAGACCACACACAACCTGTCAGTCTTAGCAAGAGGATAAGGCATTGTTCGAACAACCTGCAACCTGCCAGTCTAAGACGAGACACATTTTCAGTTCTGGACAGTTCAATCAAGAACCTCAACAGAAATCTACTTCAGTCGTTATACATCAAGCTTTCTTTCAGTAATGTCCGGTTCTTCTAATTTAATAGACTTTGTTTCAAGGAACAGGGAAAAGTGCATGTGTGTCTGTTGGCTTTCTGAAACGTGTTACCCAAAATGTGTGATGGCTCAACAAAGCCTGCGACTAACGCTCTGCAAAGCCAAGCAGCATCTATTGGCCTGGCCTGTGTTGACTTAATTTAGGCTGCCAATCCCGCCTCTGCATTCCCAAGATGCTGTGTCTAGCTGTGGCGTTAGTGCCAGACGGGACTCTCTCTTCGTCAGGTGCATCCAACTTCATGTCTGTCTAAGGCAGAATCTGCCCCTAGTCACCGATACTGGGTCAGATATATTTTTATCCCTCCTAATGGTTAAGGGAATGATGGGGGTGAGGGTAATCTGATGCTATATAATATTTTACATCGAGATGAGGCGTCATCTCTGTCATGGTAGAGGAGTACAGACACGGAGGGCTTTACCTTTTCCCCTCTCAGGCCCTTGTCTCCTAATGGGCCATTAATACAGCGCTCAGCCTCTCTTCATCGCCCCGCTCCTCGTCTTCATCCCTCGCTCCTGTGATTCTCTCATTTGTCTTCATCCCCGGGGCCCAGTGACCCTCCCCGAACCTGCGCTCCCCACTTCCCTAACAGCCTGCGAGGGAATTCATCCAATTATAATCAACAGCCCTCAATTGGCTGATTAGATCAGCCAGGCCGGGCTCCTGTGTAACAATTTACAAGGGCCGGCTCAAATCGGATTCTCCGGGCACTTCAAAGGCGCGAGACAATCCGTTAGGACAGGGCCACGGGCGCTGTGGGGAGAAGGCAGGGCCGGTCGGGGAGCTGGAAATTCAATCTAGAATGCCATAGCTTTGGAGACGGGCCAGCAGCCTGTCACCGTCACCATGACAACTAGCCAGAGCCTCAGGACACCCCCAAGTCATGCCCGGGTGGCTGGCTGGCCGCCTCGAATGAACTGGGTTTTCTTTCTCACTTTATGAAGGAGGAAGAAGGAAACGAGGTATAAGTCACCTCAGATAAGGTTGCTGTATTTTTATTTATTTTTTGCACTCAGCGTGGCTGTTGAAATGTCCAGATGTTGGTTGGTTGTTTGTCTGTGTGTGTGTTTTGTCATGGGTGTCATGAGGGTTGGAGAGCCCCCTCCGTACAATCAGACCCACTATAATAAGATATGTTGAGGTGATGCATCTGGCACTAGCAGCAGTCATATGGGCTTGTTTCTCCAGTCAGTCCGGGATAGCTGCATACAGTGCCTTCAGAAAGTATTCATAACCCTTGACGTTCCACATTTTGCCGCTACAGCCTGAATTTAAACTGGATTAAATAGATTTCTGTCACCCACCTACACACAATACCCCATAATGACAAAGGAAAAACATGTTTTTTGAAGTTTCTGCAAATGTATTGAACATGAAATACAGAAATCTCTGATTTACATATTTATTCACAACCCTGAGTCAATACATGTTAGAATCACCTTTGGCAGCGATTACAGCTGTGAGTCTTTCTGGGTAAAGAATTATTCAAGCTCTGTCAAGTTGGTTATTGATCATTGCTAGACAGACATTTTCAAGTCTTGCCATTTATTTACATGCCGATTTAAGTCAAAACTGTAACTAGGTCGCTCAGGAACATTCAATGTTGTCTTGATAAGCAACTCCAGTGTATATTTGGCCTTGTGTTTAAGGTTATTGTCCTGCTGAAAGGTGAATGTCTCTTAGTGTCTGTTGGAAAGCAGACGGAACAAGGATTTTGCCCGTGCTTAGCGCTATTCCATTTCTTTTTGTTGTAAAAATAACTCACTAGTCCTTGCCAATGACAAGCATACCCATAACATGATGCAGCCACCACCATGCTTAAAAATGTGAAGAGTGGTACTCAGTGATGTGTTATGTAGTATTTTCCCCAAACACAACACTTTGTATTCAGGACAAAAAGTTCATTTCTTTGCCACATTTTTTGCAGTATTACTTTAGTGCCTTATTGCAAACAGGATGCATGTTTTGGAATATTTTTATTATGTACAGGCTTCCTTCCTTTCGCTCTGTCAATTAGGTTAGTATTGTGGAGTAACTACAATGTTGATCCATCCTCAGTTTTCTCCTATCAAAACCATTCAACTGTTTTAAAGTCGCCATTGGCCTTATGGTGAAATCCCTGAGTGTTTTTCCTTCCTCTCTGGCAACGGAGTTAAGGATGCCTGTATCTTTGTAGTGACTGGGTGTATTGATAAACCATCCAAAGTGTAACTAATAACTTCATCATGCTCAAAGGGATATTCAATGTCTGCTTTTTTAAAATTTATACCCATCTACCAATAGGTGTCCTTCTTTGCGAGGCATTGGAAAACCTCTTGTCTTTGTGGTTGAATCTGTGTTTGAAATTCACTGCCTGACTGAGGAACATTTCTGATAATTGTATGTGTGGGGTGCAGACATGTGGTAGTCAAAAAAAAAGAAAAGTTAAACATTATTGCACACAGAGTGAGTCTATACAACTTATGTGACTTGTTAAGCACATTTTTACTCATGAACTTATTTAGGCTTGACATAACAAAGGGGTTGAATACTTATTGACTCTGGACATATCAGCTTTTCATTTGTAATTAATTTACAAGAATTTATAAAAACATAATTCCACTTTGACATGAGGTATTGTATGTAGGCCAGTGACACAAAATCTAAATTTAATCAATTTTAAATTCAGGCTGTAACACAACAAAATGAGGAAAAAATTAAGGGGTGTGAATACTTTCTGAAGGTACTATATGTCATGGGTGCCGGAGTCTATCAGAGCTTTGACATGAAGTAAGCGGGTGTCATATTGATGAAAGGCTTGTTGGACACAATGGGTTTCTGTCACTCACTGATGTGTTTTCTCGCTCTACAATAAATAACTTCACAAAAGAGCATGTGAGGGTGACTAACACATCATGTACAAGCCAACTAGGGGAGAAATCATAATGGAATATAGAGTTGGGATGTAAAGGTGTGACTGGAAACATGATAATCAAGCTCTGAAAATCTCCATTCTGTAGAATAGAGCCTGTATAAGTTGTGTTTCTGAAGTAAGTTATCCACATGGCAAAGAAGTGGTCAGAGGAGATGGACACAGTGGACTCTGTTCTCTCTCTCATGTCCTTTTCTAACTACCCCTGCATCCCAGCTCCTCGTAACACTACACACACACTTTTCTCCCTTACACTCTCTCTCTCAGAGGGACCTATAAATAAGTGGATCCAGCCTAATAGCGAGGGGACAGGTGCCCAGGCTCAGATTTCCCCAGTGAAAGAGAAGCCCTGCCACTCTCGCACCAAAGGCTGCGGTCACACACGCTACAATGTGCCCTCTACCCACTGTACCCATGGGCAGAATACAGCCAGGTCTTAATCAATGCCTTAATTTCCTTCAAACTGAAATCGTTACTAAATTCCTTTAGCTCCAGTGCTAAAGTTATCCCAACACCTAACACATTTATGTCATTAACTACTGAGGAGAGTGCTACAAAAACCTTTACCTTACAAAATACTCTCTCAGTTCGCCTTTTGTGCTGCGACTAATTCTTTGTTTCGAGTCCCTTTCCATGATTCTATTCAGAAAGCAGAGACTCACCCACACACACTACAATGTGCCCACTAACACACACCTCTGATTTGATTCTGCTTGGACTCACCCAGAACTTGACGAGAAAGAAAGTGTCTGGCTGCCCCTTCTCAAACAGCTCCTTCAGCCCTCCCTTCTTCTCAGGGAACTTATCGTATATCTGCCGGATGTCCACTGCCTCCAGGTAAGGGTCACTGAAGGTGGGGTTGGACTGACCGATGTGCACAAACAGGTGCTTGTTAAACTGGAAAACAGAGAGAGAGAGATGTTGATTACTTTCAGAGCACTGATTCAGTTCATGGTCAAGATGCATGATGTTATGGTGTGAGGAAGTTCACATTACAGCTTTAGGGAAAGGGTTGGATGAAAAGGAGGAGATATTGTTTTTCTTTATGTCTCAAACTTTTACATTGATGAGCACTGAAAGTGTCCCTATCAACTAAGTGAGATGAATATGAATGTGGAGGCTTAATAGGCAGGGTGAGTGGCTACTAAATTACTACTCACGGTCTCTGGGTCCTGAGGCTGCTCCAGGAAGGCAGAGAACTCCAGCATGCGGAGCTTGGAGCTGGCGATACTCCGCCCCTGCCACGGGGGGGCGCCCGGTGACATGGACAGGCCTGCCATGCTCTCATAGCCTGAAGAAGAGAAGGGGGGTGGCGCAGAGTAACAGAACATACCATAGGTTTGAAAAATGTTGTTGCATACTGTCAGTTTCTCTGAGCTCTTTTGGAGCTCTTCGTCACTTGCAGACCATGACAACGTCTGTCGACACATGGGGACATGAAGGGAAGCTGAGAAAACCCACCTGTTATGGGGGGTGGGCCGGACGTCTGCATGGCGTAACTCTGCTGGGAAAAGGGCTTAATGCTGGAGAGACAAGACAGGCAGTAGACACATTACACCCTGACCCCTCGCACACACATGACTAGACCGGCAGACCCTTAAACACACTGGGGGCTCAGGTTCATTAACGAAAGTGCCGTTTAAATAAACCTGTTAAGATGTTACTCTGTCACATTCAGTTTTGACAGATTGTGATTTCTATTTATTCAGTGGCAGTAGGCCTATGCCTTTTTATTGACAGTCAGACAGGCTCGCACGCACGCATAGGGAATCATGATATTTTGTCAGCTGGTTATGGTCATGAAAATGGTCATGAAAATGACTGCAGGTCTCGCGGTAATTGACCGTTAATTAATTTAAACATGTTTAGGCCTCCACACATACAAGCCTCTGATGTGCCTTTGGAACATCTACAGTTAAAAGTCTAATAATATACACCATCACAACAAATCCATTATTTATTTTAGGCAGGTTTAAAGAAACATTATGATATGAAGGAAAGGTATTTCAGAAGAACAGAATATGAGTTGGCCTACTGTATGTTATCTGGCTATGCTCCATGATATAGGCTAGTTCATTTAGCTGACAAGATATGCTTATAAGTCCCTTGCCATTACTTTACATTATTTTATAGTAAGAATAATATATTTGAACGTTGAATATAAATAATATTTTTCCCATTCTAGAGCAAGTGCGCATATGAAGTGGTTATGTTGAGCTGAAAAGCGCCCATTTGAAACAGGTCCTGTACGCTAGATTTAGAGTTATTTGGCAACTTTAGTGAAATGACACAAACCTTAGAATGTCTTAGAAGTCAAACGATTTATGGGCGGCATGATGCGACTCTAGGATATTGATGACTGGAAAAAGTCGCAAAAAATGTAGCAGTTGGGATCCTTCTCATTTTAGTGGCAACCATCAAAACTCTGCTTTCACAAAGGATTGCATATAGAAATTCCTGGGCTTATGTCACATTTACTCCTGCTCCCCACCTCGGTGCTCGACGTCGCCGGTCTACTACCCACCGGACCTGGCAACCCATCAATACGCACACCTGCGCCTC
The DNA here is from genome assembly GCF_016432855.1 of Salvelinus namaycush. NCBI lineage: Eukaryota > Metazoa > Chordata > Actinopteri > Salmoniformes > Salmonidae > Salvelinus > Salvelinus namaycush. The sequence continues at coordinate 14,083,870 of NC_052314.1, forward strand.
ATCATTAGTCGCACCTGGACTTCATCACTTCCCTGATCACTCCCGCTTTATCTAGCACTCCGTTGTTGTCACCCATCAGGCAGTATTGTTTCATGTCGAGATAAAACGGGTGTTTGTAGTTTCACTCGATGTTCGTTCATATTAAACTCACCAACTGCACCGGCTTCCTGACTCCCTGCGTCTTCGTTATAGCTTATAAGAATGCCTGTTTCACTCCACACGTCAACCACTTTTTGAGGGCTTGCAGCCACTTGCTGCATGGCAGCTGATATTATGCCCAATTTGGCCAAACTGTATGCCATGGGTTCTCCAACCCTGTTCCTGTAGTTGCCCAGTAGTTAATTAGTAACACGTTTTCACAACAAAACATATTTAATTAATCCGTTGACAGACCCGCTCTCTGCGCGCTTGAGAAAGGAATGAAGGAGGAGATGGAAACGCAGTGGTGAGATATTCTGTACCTGAAGGTAATGTGTCAGCCTATTAATTTCGAAAATAAAAATAATTAGGATATTCAAAATCAAATAAAAACTTACTATAATTTTAGGCTAACTAAGTCGCAGTGCACAATCAATTAACCAACAGCATCGCCTAGGCCTATACGTTCTCTCCTAGACTATACAGAACGTTTGGAGTGTAGCATAAGGTAACCAGTACATCCAGTATGCATAATAATACAGTTCACACTCAAAGGCCATTACTATAATTTTTTACATTTTGGAGCATAGGCTAGACCAATTATGTACCAAATACATCTTAAATCTGTGTTTAAAAAATAATATTTTCCTGCCGTGGGTAATATGCAGTAATTCCTTATTTTTTTATGGTCATGGGCTCAAATTGTGGCCTATGCATAAGCTCTAATAAACTGTCCATTTCGTTGGGTTTGGCTTTGAAACAACATCCACAACGACCATGTTTTCCACTGTTTCAACCTGTTGTTGAACTTTCTTCAAATTGATCGATCACAGTAAGGTGAGTTTCAAAAGCACATACTGTTTTGATAAGTGTTTGATGTGATTTTGCATTGATGTCGGAGTGGTTAGAGAGACAATAGAGCGCTGGGTACCAGGCCATTAGTGACCTGACAGTCGTTAGCGAGTTGGATAGTACCAACGCATGTCCAGAGTGCATAAAAGGAGATTTCCGTGGCTTACCGGTCATGTGGAATTTTACTGTGGTCATGACTCATGACTGCCGGTCTTGCAGAAATATGGTAAACACACACACACACACACACACACACACACACAGGGTTGTAACTTACTCTTCAGGACCGCCATGCCAAAACTGGAAAAAAGAAAACATGGAAACATATTTTATTACATACACTCTACATGACACCACCTCTCCTTCTACTGTATATGTATCCCCCAGTGTTGCTCAAGGACAGGGTGTGTATCTGTCTGCACACACTACTCACGCCACCAGCAGTGGGGTACGGTGGCCTGGACAGCCCCTGCAGAGCCATCTTGTTCTGGAAGGCGGTGGCGGAGATGGTGGCCATACTCTGGAGGGCCTTGTCTTTGGCAGCCTGGTCCTGCAGACACACACAGCAAGGCCCAGGGGTCAGGTCACGCTCTCCATTATAGTCAGCACCCTGTGGGAATACTAGCCTCGTTATGTTGTTTGTTGGGTGGGAAATGAGGGGTGAAAGCCAGGTTGATCATAGGGGCTGGGCTGGGAGGATGGGTGATATTGCAGTCAAGATCCCTGAGGTTGAAAGTAAAGTTTATTGCCTTGGCAGAGGCCAGGGGGTGTTGACAAGTGGCCTATGTCTCTGCTAGAGGTCACAGTGGGAGCTGGGTCGAGCATGTCGGAGGGCTAGCTCTATGCTAATGGTAATGATCAAGGTAGTTTGCGGCTAAATGCTAACAGTAAACAGGTGACATGGTGGCTACCAGAAACAGCAGTCATTCCTGTCTTTGGTATAGCGTTATTGTTCTGTTGTGCGTGTGTCCATCATGCCGACTTGAGCAGTTTCCAACTCATCGAGGATTACCAACACTCTCAGCCACTTAATGCTAGGCCACACGGCACAATCTTGTTCCTAGAACCAGCTGACACAAGGGCATAGCTGAAATATGGGGAGTACATTTGGTAATGTTCTCAGTTACAAGAAAGATGTATTTAAAAAGGCCTGTCAGAGGATGCCTTGTGACCAATGCTGGGCCCTGCCAGCTGTGGCCCAGTGGCCACCGTCCAAGGTGACGGAGAGCTTTGTTGTCGTGTGTGTGTGTGTGTTTGCGTGCATGTCTGCAGTAAGAAATGTAAACTAAGAAAGTGCTAGGGACGGGAGGTTGTTAGGAAAGCTTTCACCCACCAAACAGGAACACTTTTATTGAGATACTTACCAAATGAAATGCCTGGAAGGAACAATACAAAAATGTATTTCTCTCCTGACAAACGCATTTGTTCATATCGTGCACAGCAAGCCTCAGGCCAGGGATGCTGGAGCGTATCCACATTTACTGTGGTCATTTGTAGATATGCATCATAGGACTAAGCATTCCATATTACACCCACGTGAATTAAGGTGGTGCTATTAAATACAACCCACTCTCTGTTTGTATTTGTTTTGTCTCTCCATATTGTTTGTACTGAAATGTAGGAATGGGAACCATTAGAAATTCCACATCGAATTCATGGATATCAAGGCCACGGTATATTGAGTAATTTTTTACATGGAATCAAACTTAAAAATGAGAAGAGAATAACATGGCATGAAGACCATAGGAAGCCTTCCTGATGATCTGAGCTCTGTGGCTTTAGAACAACACCATGGCTACAGCCAAGCAGCACCACACCATGGCTACAGCCAAGCAGCACCACACCATGGCTACAGCCAAGCAGCACCACACCATGGCTACAGCCAAGCAGCACCACACCATGGCTACAGCCAAGCAGCACCACAGCCTCCCCAACAACACAACTTCACACTTTAAAACAGGCTTTTTCAACCTTTTCTTGCCCAGGAAAACCGGTGACCCAGGGACCCCCATCATATGTTAGCAAATAAAATAAGAAAAAACACATCTTGTCTTATCAGGTGAATGGCAAGGAGAGGTAATCAACATCTTAAAATGAATGGAGTTGATCATTTTTTATTATTATTTTGACCTCCCACATCCATATAATTGGAAGAGGAAGTGTAAACTCTAACATAGCCTAGTATTTTCACTAAGAACTAAGTTTAGCTGTTTAGCTGGTTAAATGAAGGTTAGCCGTGTGTTGGCAAAACATTAATCAAGTCAAGAAAGCTTAGGAGCAGCCAGCGGCACTTTCTGCACTGGTAGCGGGGGCTTTTTCAAAGCCCATGTCAGATACTCCCTTGAGTGTAATTGAATCACATCAAATTTTATTTGTCACATGCACCGAATACAAGTGTAGACCTTACAGTGAAATGCTTACTTTACAAGCCCTTAACCAACAATGCAGTTCAGAAAAAAAGTGTTAGTGTTTACTAAAATAAACTGAAGTAAAAAAGAAATAAAGAGAAAAAAAAGAAATGTAAAAATAACAATTTAAGGAGCAACAATAAAAGAACAGTAGCGAGGCTATATAAAGGGGGTACCGGTACAGAGTAAATGTGCAGGGGCACCGGTTAGTCGAGGTAAGTGAGGTAATATGTACATGTAGGTAGAGGTAAAGTGACTATGCATGGTTAACAAACAGAGAGTAGCAGCGTAAAAATGGGTGTGGGGTGGGGACAATGCAAATAGGGTAGCCATTTGATTAGCTGTTCAGGAGTCTAATGGCTTGGGGGTAGAAGCTGTTAAGAAGCCTTTTGGACCTAGACTCAGCGCCAATGAGTTCAATTTGCTCAATATTTGGATTGATAAATAAAGTTGACAACATTAGAAGATATTCTCCTCTTTTCAACGGTAGGTATGTAATACAAAATTCCTTTATTCTATTGTTGCTAGCAATATTCTGTTGCTAGGGATATTTTTATACAAATATTTTTGCGGACCCCCTGCAGTACCTCAGTGGACTCTTAGGGGGGGAGGCAGACCCCAGGTTGAATACCCCTACCTTAAAAACATCAGCCACCAGCACACTACTCCAAATGATCTGCATAGCTAGTGCTGTAGCAGTCATACAATTGGAATGGGTAGAATGGTAGACATTGACATTCCCATTGAAAGCAAGGTCCCTACTGTAACACCATGGTATGTGGCATGGCAGACATTGGAGAGGAGGTTTAGAATGTGGATGACTTGTGTTCTAAAAGGTCGAATTGCTCCGTTATATCGGTGGATCCATGTAAATCTTCAGGAATTTAGAACCTGTTTGATTCGTTTTTCTACCCATTCCATTGCTATGGTACTAGCCCTTCAAGCCAATCCACAATGCAGTGCACAGGTTCAAGATTCAAAAAGGGGGGAGACTCACGTAGCGTACCTTCAGCTTCACCTGGATCTCCCGGGCCTTCCGTCGCGCTAGCACCTGGATGTGACTGGACACCTGGAAGAGAGAGACAGAGGGATAGAGAAAAAGAGAGAGAGATCAGGTCTATGGCAGATGTGCTGTACCAATATGTCACTTATTAAGAATACCAAACTGAATTGTTCATGGCCCTGGCCACTGCTAGACCAGCAGGTGTCCCCCTTCCCTTCTCACTCTACCCTTCCTCAACTCATTGTCAACTCCAACCCCTCTCCCTCTTTCCCCCATCACATCTTCACATAAAGGGACACAGATGGACCCTCTCTCCCTCTCTCTCTATGCAATGCAACATCAGTCAGTGCCAATATGTCAGTCAGTCACTCCATATCAAATCGAGAGCTTGGGACAATAAGGTTCTCTGCATTTTTGGCAAAATGTTATTGACATAGCCTTGTTCAATGTTCTTTGCCTATATAGTACTCTAACTACCCCCAACTCAAGTTCTTAAGTTCAAAATAATAATAGATAAAAATAGCTGACACCATTCAAACCAATGAGGGTTTGGAACTTTAAAGCCAATTATCTCAGAATCATCTTTTTGCAGATAACCTTATAGTCCCAATCTCTTGAAATCCCATGTCCCAGATAGGGTCCAAATCTCTGCCCCATCCAGCCCTCTACAGTGTCCTCTCTGCCGTAAAGATCCTGTATTGCTCTGCTTCTTGCTCTCCTAATGAGGCTGGGCTATGTGCTAGGTGAAGTGGTGAAGAAACACACTGTCGTCTGATCCTATAGCATCTGTGCATTGGGCCCCATCCCTCTAAATCACTCGAGAGAGAGAGAGACCCATTTCAGCATGAGAACGGGGTTGGGGCTCGGGAATGTGTAGGAGTGACGGCAGCATAATTTCCTGCTGTCATGGCTTTCCCCTAGCCCTCTCTGGGTTTTTTCCAGCTCCTGATTGGAGACAGCTTGGACAGACATGGAGTGAGTGGGTTGTTTAAGGGGTGCACATGGTTTGGGAGAAAGGGCAGGAAACATATAGGGGAAAAGTGGAGTGGTGTTACGAAACCCACCTGCTTTCTTGTCCGCGTCTTCCCTGTGCGTAGCTTGATGTACCGTGCTATCAGCTCGTTTCGTCCTGAAAGAGCCAGCACATTGACATTTTAGTTTTGACATAAAAAAAATGATTTGCATTAAGAAAATGTAAAGTTATTCAATATATAATGAGATTTGTGGATTTGTTTACATGCAAAGTTTGATTTAGTTTATTAGTTCATAGTGATATGTCCAACAGTGTAAATCCTTGTTGAATGTATGTAAATGCAACAGGCTTGGCATGGTGTCAGTAGGAGGATAGGTCAGCTAGGGGATGATGAGGTACTGCTAACTTATCATCAGCATGTTGGACGTGGTTGGCTAGGAAAATCAGCTGTAGAGGTGGGAGGGGTGTCTGAGTCTGTGCTAATGTGTCCTGTATGTGTTTGTATTGGTGTAAGTGTGTGTGTGTGTATGTAGATGTGTTATCAGTAAAAGTGTGTATTTGTGTAAACGCAAGTGTGTGGGTGTGTATGTGCAAGTACGTACATGTGTGTGCAACAGCACTAGTGTGTGTGTGTGTGTGTGCTTGCCCTGGTCTGTGTACCCTGTGGGGCTGGTGCTGCTGAAAGATAGGCCACATTGGCTGAGCAGGTGAAGGGGTATAGCAGCCATGCGATCCCAGGCCGGGCTCGGAGGAGACACCACAGCCACAGAGAGTGACGAAGGAGGCCTGGCCTGGAGAGGCAGCTGGTCTGTGTGTGTCAATGTTTATAGAATACGCCTGCAGTAAATCTTAGGCTTGTTCCTCCATCAAGGCTTTGGTTACAGGGCAAAGGACTTGGTTCAATGGTCATGTGGCCTCTCACCTCTTTCCCTGGCCTTGTACACACATGCACACACACGTACAGTACCATTCAAAAGTTTGGACACACCTTCTCATTCAAGGGTTTTTATTTTTTATTATTTTCTACATTATAATAGAATAATACTGAAGACATCAAAACTATGACATAACACATATGGAATCATGTAGTAACCAAAAAAGTGTTAAACAAATCAAAATATATTTTATATTTGAGATTCTTCAAAATAGCCACCCTTTGCCTTGATGACAGCTTTGCACACTCTTGGCATTCTCTCAACCAGCTTGAGATAGTTTGGGATGAGTTGGACCGCAAAGTGAAGGAAAAGCAGTAAACAAGTGCTCAGCATATGTGGGAACTCCGTCAAGACTGTTAGAAAAGCATTCCAGGTGAAGCTGGTTGAGAGAATGCCAAGAGTGTGCAAAGCTGTCATCAAGGCAAAGGGTGTCTATTTTGAAGAATCTAAAATATATTTTGTTTAACACTTTTTTGGTTACTACATTATTCCATATGTTATTTTATAGTTTTGATGTCTTCACCATTATTGTACAATGTAGAAAATAGTACAGATAAAGAAAAACCCTTGAATGAGTAGGTGTCCAAACTTTTGACTGGTACTATATGCACACACAAAAACACACACTCAGCGTGCCTCCCAGCTGTAGAAGAGTCAAGTTTGCACCACCTCTTAAACACTGTAATTTTTCCCTGTCACACCACATCTCCATGTGAATTAACACAGAGAGAGATCAGTCACGCAACACAACGTGGAACAACCAGCATAATATTTTCCTCACATAGTGATGCTTGGGTCAGAAAACCCGACCCTACCCCGTCTGAACCAATCAGAATGCCCGGTTACGTCGAGGAAGGAGCCCAGAAACACTGGCAGGCAATACAAGTTTCAGCTTGCACCAGAGCCCTGGTGAAAAGTAATGCACTATATAGGGAATAGAGTGCCATTTGGGACACAACCTCCGAATGGAATGCACAACATAGTTTCTCCAGCTCTCTTCTGAGCCTCCTTGCTGGGGATAAGGTTCTAGCAGACGGTGTTTGTTCCGACATACAGTAACTTTCCACTAATCAATCTCTAACAGTGTTAAAGTTTAATAGGGGCCTAGTCCACTGCAGGCAAATTTACGACTTATGAAAGTGGCAGCTGTTAGCATTAGAGGGCGTTGCGGTGAATTTGGCGGTGATGGTTTTCTGTGAAGTGGCGGAATGTTCACAAAAGAGTTTAAATTAAGGAGGGCGATTGTAACCTCTTTATATATACACACACACACACACACACACACAGCTGTAGGGCTCCCTTTGTGTCATGCTTTTATGGATTTAAAACTTTCTCTCAGTCTCCTTATGTCTCCACAAACAGTCCAGTCACGGCACTCATTCACTCTGAATCTTATTTTCATTTCCGGGCTGGAACTGCTCAAGCGTTCAGTGTTTATCAGAAGATGCGCTCGCTCGCCAATTGTTTGAGCACCTCAATGCATATTTCTTTAATCCCTTTGGATTTAAAAAAGTGTTCCACATTTCTTGTGCACTTTGCAGTTGCTGACTGAAAGCAGGCAAATACTTTTTGCAAGGTCACTGTGAAGACTTGGCGAGGTCTCTGGGGTGACTTGGCGAGGTCTCTGGGGTGACTTGGCGAGGTCTCTGGGGTGACTTGGCGAGGTCTCTGGGGTGACTTGGCGAGGTCTCTGGGGTGACTTGGCGAGGTCTCTGGGGTGACTTGGCGAGGTCTCTGGGGTGACTTGGCGAGGTCTCTGGGGTGACTTGGCGAGGTCTCTGGGGTGACTTGAGTGGAATCTAGATTTTTGGCATTGTGCTTATAAAATAATTTGAGCCAAGATTCGGCATTATGTTCAAACTGTCACACAGTCTCTACACACATGACATCCTCCCAGTCCACTCAGCCCATTCAAAATTAGCATCCTGTATTTGTTACCATTAAACCTAGTCATTAATGAGCTGTTAAGAAGCTGGTGTTCATGTGTTTACAATGCATTGGGAAAGTAGTCGGACCCCTTGACTTTTTCCACATTTTGTTACGTTACAGCCTTATTTTAAAATTGATGAAATAGTTTTTTCTCCTCATCAATCTACACACAATACCCGATAATGACAAAGCAAAAACAGTTTAGACATTTTTGCAAATGTATTAAAAATACAAAACTGATATCAAATTTACATAAGTATTCAGACCCTTTACTCAGTACTTTGTTGAAGTACCTCTGGCAGTGATTACAGCCTTGAGTCTTCTTGGGTATGATGCTACAAGCATGGCACACCTGTATTTGGGGAATTTTTCCCATTATTCTCTGCAGATCCTCTCAAGCTTTGTCAGGTTGGATGGGGAGCGTCGCTGCACAGCTATTTTCAGGTCTCCAGAGATGATTGATCGGGTTTAAGTCTGGGCTCTGACATTGAGACTTGTCCCGGAGCTTCTTGTGCGTTGTCTTGGCTGTGTGCTTAGGGCCGTTGTCGTGTTGGAAGGTGAACCTTAGCCCCAGTCTGAGGTCCTGAGTGCTCTGGAGCAGGTTTTCATCAAAGATCTCTCTGTACTTTGCTCCGTTCATCTTTGCCTCGATCCTGACCAGTCTCCCAATCCCTGAAAAACTTCCCCATAGCATGATGCTGCCACCACCATGCTTCACCGTAGGGATGGTGCCAGGTTTCCTCCAGACGTGATGCTTGGCATTCAGGCCAAAGAGTTCAAGCTTGGTTTCATCAGACCAGAGAATCTTGATTCTCATGGTTTGAGAGTCCTCTGGGTGCCTTTTGGCAAACTCCAAACGGGCTGTCATGTGTCTTTTACTGAGCAGTGGCTTCCGTCGGGCCACTCTACCACAAAGGCCTGATTGGTGGAGTGCTGCAGAGATGGTTGTCCTTTTGGAAGGTTCTCCCATCTCCACAGAGGAACTCTGGAGCTCTGTCAGAGTGACCTTCGGGTTCTTGGTCACCTCCCTGACCAAGTCCATTCTCCCCCGATTGCTCAGTTCTTCCATTTAAGAATGATGGAGACCACTGTGTTCTTGGGGACCTTCAATGCTGCAGAAATATTTTGGTACCCTTCCCCAGATCTGTGGTTCGACACAATCCTGTCTGAGCTCTAAGGACAATTCCTTTGACCTCATGGCTTGGTTATTGCTATGACATGCACTGTCAACTGTGGGACCTTATATAGACAGGTGTGTGCCTTTCCAAATCATGTCCAATCAATTGAATTTACCACAGGTGGACTCCAATCAAGTTGTAAAAACATCTCAAGAACGATCAATGGAAACAGAATGCACCTGAGCTCAATTTCGAGTCTCATAACAAAGTGTCTAAATACTTATGTAAATAAGGTATTTCTGTTTTATGTTTTTTATAAATGTGCAAAAATTTCTAAAACCCTGTTTTCGCTTTGTCATTATAGGGTATTATGTGTAGATTGTGTCGATTTTTATTTAATTCATTTTAGAATAAGGCTGTAACGTAACAAAGTGGAAAAAGTCAAGCAGTTTGAATACTTTCCGAATGCACTATATATCAGATGTCCCTGCCACTCCCAGAAATGGACGGGTGGTATGATTTAAAAATTATCCAGACAGATCAGAGACACTGAGAAGTAGTCATTCAGTAGCCCCATGATGAGGTCATCATCGTGTGATCGTGTGACTGTGTCAACTGAATGGGTGGTGTCTAGACTCCAGAGGGGGCGACGGAGCAGCAGACCCTGTCCTTGGCCAACTCAGGGGTTTAGGTCAGGTAGGTTAGAGACTGGGATCAGGAAATAGGATCCACGTTCTCCAGAGCAGAGCAGTGACCGACTCTGGGAACGCAGCTGGTCTAGAGATCATCTGGAAGCGCCAAGAAACACCCTTGGTCCCCCACCCTCACATCCTCAGGGAAAGGTCAGAGGGGTTAGCGGTGGGTGCAGGATGTGTCACGCGAAGGTGCAGGTGCAACCCTCCCCTCCATCCCTGTCATAAATCTGCCTCCTCTCACAAGGCAGGGTTCCTCTCTGGCCCTGAACGGTCAGTCCCTGCTCTCTGTGTTCTCTCCTTCCCAGAGCATTCCTCACATACCAACACCCTGACTGCCCTGCCTGCTGCAGCACTGGGCCTGCATCTGTTCTCTCTGCTGCCTGCCCCATGGGGGCATACTGGGTTATTGTGTGTGTGTATTTGTACTTGTGTGTGCGCACGCAGCTACACCCCTTGACCTCTGTGTACAAACACTCACACCCTCATGACGCTAGAGGACATCCACTCACACCATAGCACATAGCCATCCCAGCCTCGCTAGCCACTCCAGACTCCAGCACAGACGACAACAGAGGACCCAGCTTCTTACGTCTACTCTCCATCTATTCTGAACAGTGGCGTTCCATGGGATCGACATGAGGCCAAACATGCCAGCCACTTTGTAACACACAAACCATCTCTGTTAGACAGAGAGCACACGCGCACACATACAGCAAGCCCCTTTCTGAACACACATCTGCCAGCCGTACGGCTTCCGACAGCCTCTCTGTCTCTGGGCGATAACTAAGGTCAGATTTAGGCCGCAGGCAGGAATGTGTTGGCAGGGTGCGATTTCCCCTCGGATAGGATAACTAGCCGAGCGATGTGGAGTGGTGGCGTGGAGACTCCTGACACAGGCCCGTCTCTGAAGCCACTGGCTAGCTCACTTCTCTCTTACTGACACTATCTGCTATGGCGCTGTCCATGCAAAGCTGTTCACTGTCAGTCCTGGAGGGCCAAAACACTTCTGGTTTTCATCCTCTTCTTCTAATAAGGGACTGATTCAGACCTGGGACACCAGGTGAGTGCAATTAACCACCAGGTAGAAACAAAAAACAGAAGCGTTTTGGCCGTCCAGGACCGGAATCGAACAGTCGTGCTGTAAAGACTTAGACCGGGATTCAAAGATACAGTATGTGAACATTGCGTTTCAAAGGTGAACTCACTGTAACAGCAGCAGCTGACTGTTTACTCTGTTTCATTTGAATCCATACAGAACTGTATCTCTCCACCGGTTACATAATATTATAAACTGGGTGGTTCGAGCCCTGAATGCTGATTCGCTGACAGTCGTGGTATATCAGACCGTATACCACGGGTATGACAAAACATTTATTTTCACTGCTCTAACCAGTTCATAATAGCAATAAGGCATATGGGGGTTTGTGATATATGGCCAAAATACTACGGCTAAGGGCTGTGTCCAGGCACTCCGCATTTCATCGTGCATAAAAACAGCCCTTAGCCGTGGTATATTGGCCATATATCGCACCTCCTCAGGCCTTATTGCTTAAATATTCTCTCCAACTCCTCGCCTGTTTGAATAGGTCCGAGAAGTAATCAGTGATTTACTCCTATTGGACAGGTGTAAGCAAGGGCAAGGGGTTTCTTTACGTAGCTTCTATCTATCTACAGTTGAAGTCGTACGTTTACATACACCTTAGCCAAATAAATTTAAACTCAGTTTTTCACAATTCCTGACATTTAATCCTTGTAAAAATTCCATGTCTTAGGTCAGTTAGGATCACCACTTTATTTTAAGAATGTGTAATGTCAGAATAATAGTAGAGAGAATGATTTATTTCAGCTTTTATTTCTTTCATCAAATTCCCTGTGGGTCAGAAGTTTACATACACTCAATTAGTATTTGGTAACATTGCCTTTAAATTGTTTAACTTGGGTCATACGTTTCGGGTAGCCTTCCACAAGCTTCCCACAATAAGTTGTGTGATTTTTGACCCAATCCTCCATTACAGAGCTGGTGTAACTGAGTCAGGTTTGTAGGCCTTGCTTGCACACGCCTTTTCAGTTCTGCCCACAGATTTTCGATAGGATTGAGGTCAGGGCTTTGTGATGGCCACTCCAATACCTTGACTTTGTTGTCCTTAAGCCATTTTGCCACAACTTTGGAAGTATGCTTGGGGTCATGACCCATTTGCCACGAAGATTTAACTTCTTGACTGATGTCTTGAGATGTTGCTTCAATATATCTACATAATTGTCCTTCCTCATGATGCCATCTATTTTGTGAAGTGCACCAGTCCCTCCTGCAGCAAAGCACCCCCACAACATGATGCTGCCAACCCTGTTCTTCACAGTTGGGATGGTGTTCTTCGGCTTGCAAGCGTACCCCTTTCCCTCCAAACATAACGATGGCCATTATGGCCAAAAGGTTCTATTTTCGTTTCATCAGACCAGAGGACATTTTTTCCAAAAGTACGATCTTTGTCCCCATGTGCAGTTGCAAACAGTAGTCTGGCTTTTATGGCGGTTTTGAAGCAGTGGCTTCTTCCTTGCTGAGCGGCCTTTCAGGTTATTGCAATATAGGACTCGTTTTACTGTGGATATAGATACTTTTGTGCCTGTTTCCTCCAACATTTTCACAAGGTCCTTTGCTGTTGTTCTGGGATTTATTTGCACTTTTCGCACCAAAGTACGTTCATCTCTAGGAGACAGAACGCATCTCCTTCCTGAGCGGTATGATGGCTGCTTGGTCCCATGGTGTTAATACTTGCGTACTATTGTTTGTACAGATGAACTTGGTACCTTCAGGTGTTTGGAAATTGCTCCCAAGGATGAACCAGACTTGTGGAAGTCTACAATTGTTTTCTGAGGTCTTGGCTGATTTCTTTTGATTTTCCCATGATGTCAAGCAAAGAGGCACTGAGTTTGAAGGTAGGCCTTGAAATGCATCCACAGGTGTACACCTCCAATTGACTCAAATGATGTCAATTAGCCTATCAGAAGCTTCTAAAGCCATTACATAATTTTCTGGAATTTTCCAAGCTGTTTAAAGGCACAGTCAACTTAGCGTATGTATTAAACTTCTGACCCACTGGAATTGTGATACAGTGAATTATAAATGAAATTGTCTGTAAACAATTGTTGGAAAAATTACTTGTGTCATGCACAAAGCATAGGTACTTCCGGCGCTGACAGAGATGGCCGCCTCGCTTCGCGTTCCTAGGAAACTATGCAGTATTTTGTTTTTTTATGTGTTATTTCTTACATTGGTACCCCAGGTAATCTTAGGTTTCATTACATACAGTCGGGAGGAACTACTGAATAGAAGAGCAACGTCAACTCACCATCATTACAACAAGGAATATGACTCTCCCGAAGCGGATCCTGTGTTTTGCCTTCCACCCAGTACAATGGATCTGATCCCAGCCGGCGACCCTAAACAACGACGCCGTAAAAGGGGCAAACGAAGCGGTCTTCTGGTCAGGCTTCAGAGACGGGCACATCGCGCTCCACTCCCTAGCATACTACTCGCCAATGTCCAGTCTCTCGACAAAAAGGTTGATGAAATCCGAGCAAGGGTAACATTCCAGAGAGACATCAGAGACTGTAACGTTCTTTGCTTCACGGAAACATGGCTCACTCGAGAGACGCTAACGAAGTCGGTGGAGCCAGCTGGTTTCTTCACGCATCGCGCCGACAGAAACAAACATCTTTCTGGTAAGAAGAGGGGTGGGGGTGTATGCCTTATGATTAACGAGACGTGGTGTGATCATAACAACATACAGGAACTCAAGTCATTCTGTAAACCTGATTTAGAATTCCTCACAATCAAATGTCGACCGCATTATCTACCAAGGGAATTCTCTTCGATTTATAATCACAGCCGTATATATTCCCCCCCCAAGCAGACACAGATGGCCCTGAACGAACTTTATCTAACTCTATGTAAACTGGAAACCACACACCCTGAGGCTGCATTCATCGTAGCTGGGGATTTTAACAAGGCTAATCTGAAAACAAAACTCGCTAAATTCTATCAGCATATCGATTGTGCTACCAGGGCTGGTAAAACCTTGGATCATTGTTATACTAACTTCCGTGACGCATATAAGGCCCTCCCCCGCCCTCCTTTCGGAAAAGCTGACCACGACTCCATTTTGTTGCTTCCAGCCTACAAACAGAAACTAAAACAGCAAGCTCCCACGCTCAGGTCTGTTCAACGCTGGTCCGACCAATCTGATTCCACGCTTCAAGACTGCTTCGATCACGTGGATTGGGATATGTTCCGCATTGCGTCCATGTTAGGAATTTTGTTAATAAATAATTTAAACAAATTCTAGCTTTAGATAAAACTATAGCTAATTGAACTCTGCACGCCTGGTGAAAAGAGATTTGTGTTGTGGGTTATAAAATAAGCAGAAAGGGTCGTTAAACTATGGTTGAACTGACCCAACTTAGCCCTGAGATGTTTAGATAAGGCTGTGGGTAACTTTTTAGGTCTTCCATTATCTTGAGTTGTCTGCTAAAGTGGTAATAAATTATAGTGAGCCTTCAGGAAGATAGATTATATTGTGTGTCGTGTGTGCGCTGAGAAGTTGGAATGAACTTTTGAACCTATTTTATATAGGCCAGGACGAGGAGATTTATTCTGTAAACTATGACGTCATATCTTGTATATAAACTGTTGGTTATGATCAAATGGGAGCGTGCTCCGAGAATAAATTCTATTATCTAATTTTAATAAGACTGTATCCTGTCTATTTTATGTTAATAAGTATCTTACAAATTCTTATAAATAGACAGATTGAATTTAATTAATGAGTACATTAGAGGAATAATTTAATTCCACTAACAGTCCAACAACAACATTGACGAATACGCTGATTCGGTGAGCAAGTTCATTAGAAAGTGCATTGACGATGTCGTACCCACAGCAACGATTAAAACATTCCCAAACCAGAAACCGTGGATTGATGGCAGCATTCGCGTGAAACTGAACGCGCGAACCACTGCTTTTAACCAGGGCAAGGTGACCGGAAACATGACCGAATACAAACAGTGTAGCTATTCCCTCCGCAAGGCAATCAAACAAGCTAAGTGCCAGTATAGAGACAAAGTAGAGTCGCAATTCAACAGCTCAGACGCAAGAGGTATGTGGCAGGGTCTACAGTCAATCACGGATTACAAAAAGAAAACCAGCCCCGTCGCGGACCAGGATGTCTTGCTCCCAGACAGACTAAATAACTTTTTTGCTCGCTTTGAGGACAATACACTGCCACTGACACGGCCCGCTACCAAAACCTGCGGGCTCTCCTTCACTGCAGCCGAGGTGAGTAAAACATTTAAACGTGTTAACCCTCGCAAGGCTGCAGGCCCAGACGGCATTCCCAGCCGCGTCCTCAGAGCATGCGCAGACCAGCTGGCTGGTGTGTTTAAGGACATATTCAATCAATCCTTATCCCAGTCTGCTGTTCCCACATGCTTCAAGAGGGCCACCATTGTTCCTGTTCCCAAGAAAGCTAAGGTAACTGAGCTAAACGACTACCGCCCCGTAGCACTCACTTCCGTCATCATGAAGTGCTTTGAGAGACTAGTCAAGGACCATATCACCTCCACCCTACCTGACACCCTAGACCCACTCCAATTTGCTTACCGACCCAATAGGTCCACAGACGACGCAATCGCAACCACACTGCACACTGCCCTAACCCATCTGGACAAGAGGAATACCTATGTGAGAATGCTGTTCATCGACTACAGCTCAGCATTTAACACCATAGTACCCTCCAAACTCGTCATCAAGCTCGAGACCCTGGGTCTCGACCCCGCCCTGTGCGACTGGGTCCTGGACTTCCTGACGGGCCGCCCCCAGGTGGTGAGGGTAGGTAACAACATCTCCACCCCGCTGATCCTCAACACTGGGGCCCCACAAGGGTGCGTTCTGAGCCCTCTCCTGTACTCCCTGTTCACCCACGACTGCGTGGCCATGCACGCCTCCAACTCAATCATCAAGTTTGCGGACGACACTACAGTGGCAGGCTTGATTACCAACAACGACGAGACGGCCTACAGGGAGGAGGTGAGGGCCCTCGGAGTGTGTTGTTAGGAAAATAACCTCACACTCAACGTCAACAAAACAAAGGAGATGATTGTGGACTTCAGGAAACAGCAGAGGGAGCACCCCCCTATCCACATCGACGGGACAGTAGTGGAGAAGGTGGAAAGTTTTAAGTTCCTCGGTGTACACATCACGGACAAACTGAATTGGTCCACCCACACAGACAGCGTTGTGAAGAAGGCGCAGCAGCGCCTCTTCAACCTCAGGAGGCTGAAGAAATTCGAATTGTCACCAAAAGCACTCACAAACTTCTACAGATGCACAATCGAGAGCATCCTATCGGGCTGTATCACCGCCTGGTACGGCAACTGCTCCGCCCACAACCGTAAGGCTCTCCAGAGGATAGTGAGGTCTGCACAACGCATCACCGGGGGCAAACTACCTGCCCTCCAGGACACCTACACCACCCGATGTCACAGGAAGGCCATAAAGATCATCAAGGACAACAACAACCCGAGCCACTGCCTGTTCACCCCGCTATCATCCAGAAGGCGAGGTCAGTACAGGTGCATCAAAGCAGGGACCGAGAGACTGAAAAATAGCTTCTATCTCAAGGCCATCAGACTGTTAAACAGCCACCACTAACATTTAGTGGCCGCTGCCAACATACTGACTCAACTCCAGCCACTTTAATAATGGGAATTGATGGAAATTATGTAAAAATGTATCACTAGCCACTTTAAACAATGCCACTTAATATAATGTTTACATACCCTACATTACTCATATGTATATACTGTACTCTATATCATCTACTGCATCTTGCCATCTTTATGTAATACATGTATCACTAGCCACTTTAAACTATGCCACTTTATGTTTATATACCCTACATTACTCATCTCATATGTATGTGCTGTACTCTATACCATCTACTGCATCTTGCCTATGCCGTTCTGTACCATCACTCATTCATATATCTTTATGTACATATTCTTTATCCCATTACACTTGTGTGTATAAGGTAGTAGTTGTGGAATTGTTAGGTTAGATTACTTGTTGGTTATTACTGCATTGTCGGAACTAGAAGCACAAGCATTTCGCTACACTCGCATTAACATCTGCTAACCATGTGTATGTGACAATTAAAATTTGATTTGATTTGAAGCAGATGTCCTAACCGACTTGCCAAAACTATAGTTTGTTAACAAGACATTTGTGGAGTGGTTGAAAAACAAGTTTTAATGACTCCAACCTTAGTGTATGTAAACTTCCAACTTCAACTGTATCTATCCAGTCATGTCAGATCTTGGGATACGTAATGAGAGAGCATTCGATCAGGGCCTTAGACAGAGGTGAGATGCATGTCAGAGCCAAGCAGACAGCCATGTCTGAATTCTGGAGGCACCTTAGTGGAAATGCAGTGATGATTCCTCAAAGTCCCTGGGAGGATCCTATCGCATGTGAGAGTAAAGGTCAAGACAGGGGCTAGGGCTACAGAGCCAGGGGTTAGGTTCAGACTCAGGACCTCCCCCATGTGACTGCTGTGCTGTGCCCCCTGCACCGCTCCAGCCTCATTCTCAGGTGTCGCCACTACCCACTCACTACCCAGCAAACCCCTGACCTGGCCATGCCTTCAAGTACTCTCTCTGGAGACAGAAAACAGTGACCCCACTGCAGTAGTACTCACTCTGGAGACAGCAAACAGTGACCCCACTGCAGTAGTACTCACTCTGGAGACAGCAAACAGTGACCCCACTGCAGTAGTACTCACTCTGGAGACAGCAAACAGTGACCCCACTGCAGTAGTACTCACTCTGGAGACAGCAAACAGTGACCCCACTGCAGTAGTACTCACTCTGGAGACAGCAAACAGTGACCCCACTGCAGTAGTACTCACTCTGGAGACAGCAAACAGTGACCCCACTGCAGTAGTACTCACTCTGGAGACAGCAAACAGTGACCCCACTGCAGTAGTACTCACTCTGGAGACAGCAAACAGTGACCCCACTGCAGTAGTACTCACTCTGGAGACAGCAAACAGTGACCCCACTGCAGTAGTACTCACTCTGGAGACAGCAAACAGTGACCCCACTGCAGTAGTACTCACTCTGGAGACAGCAAACAGTGACCCCACTGCAGTAGTACTCACTCTGGAGACAGCAAACAGTGACCCCACTGCAGTAGTACTCACTCTGGAGACAGCAAACAGTGACCCCACTGCAGTAGTACTCACTCTGGAGACAGCAAACAGTGACCCCACTGCAGTAGTACTCACTCTGGAGACAGCAAACAGTGACCCCACTGCAGTAGTACTCACTCTGGAGACAGCACAGTGACCCCACTGCAGTAGTACTCACTCTGGAGACAGCAAACAGTGACCCCACTGCAGTAGTACTCACTCTGGAGACTCAGCAATGATATGGTGACCGTACTGAGAACTCTGTCCTGTCTCAGCTGCAATTACAAAAGAAACATGACACAGGAGCACTTTACCAAAAGGCTACTAGCTACACACAGCCTTCTGTCAGTGAACCTCTCACTTGACTGGGAAAGTTGGGACCTGGGTGAGGAGGATAATTATTTATTTCCATTGGGCCTTTCCTTTACATCATACACTTATTAATGAGGGTTGACAGAAAAAAACTGCTGCTCTCTGTTTGCAGGGCACGTTGGCGTCTACACAAGAGAGACAAACATGTCAAGATGTTTGTCGGCAATAAAACCCTTGCAATGAAGGCCAGAGAAAACAGATGTTCACTATAGGAGGTATAGTGGGAGAGCAGGTGTGAAAGAACATGATGACTGAATAAAATATTATAATATGTCAGTTATTTTTGCATAAGGCATAAGACTAGGGCCTTTTTCTGATTATGTAAATAATAAAAGTGATTACAAGAAGAGTTATGAGTGATTATCCAACGGGTGGGTCTAATCCTGAATGCTGATTGGTTAAAACTGAGCTTCTTGGGCATTATCACTTAATTATTCAATCACTGTAAATAAACAACCAACATTTCCACTATCAAATGTGCTATTTTCATATACGGCCTATATGGGTATCCTATACCTTGTGGCAAAGCACTTATCCAACTGTCCATCCCTCCTCCCCTATAACACACATCATTTGTCATCCCGGCTCTGAAAAGCCTTTCTACCCGGTGGATCCGTTACTTTACACGCCGGACGTTAGTCAGATGGGGCAAAGCACAACCGGGACCCATGGAAGCCAGGAAATGTTTTCATTGGCAATGCATGTCGAATGACTGCCACACAAAAACCTCCACAATATCCGTGACACTGTCTTAATAGGCGAGCTAATAACTGCAGTGAGTAATAAGCATGACGGCCAGACTATTATGAGAAAAATGCGATGATTGCATGAGGAAATATGAGACAAAAACATTCCTCTTGATATAAGAAATTACAATTGGATATAGAGGATCTACACGCATACTACAAAATGAACGGTTCCCCATCTCAATATGGCATTGTTGCCTCTGAAATGGCACGTGTTCAGTGTTGTAGACAGGAAATGCAATACAGTGCATTCGGAAAGTATTCAGACCACTTGACTTTTTCCACATTTTGTTACGTTACAGACTTATTCTAAAATGGATTAAATCGTTCCCCCCCCCCCCCTAATCAATCTACACACCATATCCCATAATAACTAAGCAAAAACAGATTGTTAGACATTCAGATCCTTTACTCGGTACTTTGTTGAAGCAGCTTTTGCAGCGATTACAGCCTCGAGTCTTCTCCCATTCTGCTCTGTAGATCCTCTCAAGCTCTATCATGTTGGATGGGAAGTGTGTGCAAAGCTGTCATCAAAGGGTGGATATTTGAAGAATCTCAAATATAAAATATATTTTGATTTGTTTAACGCTTTTTTGGTTACTACATGATTCCATATGTGTTATTTGATGTCTTCATTATTATTCTACAATGTAGAAAATAGTCAAAATAAAGAAAAACCCTTGAATGAGCAGGTGTTCTAAAACCTTTGACCGGTAGTGTATTTCCATAGGTTTTCCTCTCACTTCATGTAATGATATACTTAAATTTAAAACGAGATTTAAAATGAGATTAACATAGCTTTAGGTTGAAATGAGTTGAGTTGGAGCAATGTGTCAAGGTCTGTCAATGACCCTGACAGGGCTGATAAACAGGGTGGGGGGTCAGTGTGGGGGGTGGGCTTAGCTGTTTATGGGGTGTGGGGGGCAGCGGGTTCAGTCTTGTCTCTTTTCTCATGTAGTAAATTTTGTCTGGCCGTGAGGCTGTGGTGAACTTGGGGAGCAGTTGGAGGTTAGCTGAAAGGTAGACAGACCCACTGAGAGACTGACAGACTGACGGGGGGGGGGGGAGTGCATGATAAATCCCAGAAATAGCAGCGAACAGAGGAGGGAGGCATAAAGACACACACACACACCAGGGACAGGTGCAGAATGCCCCGGAGCCGCACAAGACACCGCCGCTACCTTGGTGTTTATTTGTTTCCCTCCCCTCACTCCAAGCACTCAAAGGGTAAACGTCTATTCTGGTATAGGGTTACAGCGGAGCTGCCTTGAACCCCGGTTCCAAGCGCATGCCATTCCTAACGGCCCATCGTGCTCCCTGGCACGCATCACCCGCCCCTGACCCCCGTGGGGAGGAAGGGGCACCTCAGTGCGCCCCCCCAGCTCTCACCACCCTCCCCTCCCTCCCTAGCCTCTCTTCCACTAAAACAGAATGTGACACCTGCCCCCTCTCCTCCGTCCCATTATTGCAGGCTTTATAAGGGGTTAGAGTTGATCAGGGGACGGCTCTGAACTCGCCGGGCCCAGATAGCCTAGCATATGGCTAAAGGAGCTGGCTCAGAGAGGGGAGATGACAGACCTCCTCTGAAAAGCACACAACCACCCGCTCCGTTTGGACCCAACGCTTTTCCACCACCAGCAGACGAGCTATCGTTATCGCAAGCCATCTGTTAGCAGACGTCTACCAGCAAGACCTAGTGTGTCCTATCAAATCAAAGTGTATTGGTTGCGTACACAGATTTTTTATTTATTTAACTAGGCAAGTCAGTTAAGAACAAATTCTTATTTACAATGACAGTCTACCAAGAGGCAAAAGGCCTCCTGTTGGGATGAGGGCTGGGATTAAAAATGTAGGACAAAACAGACATCACAACAAGATAGGTCTCTCTTTTTGTAGTGTTGTGGTGTCTAAGACAACAACACAGCATGGCAGCAACACATGACAGCATAGCATGGTAGCAACACAACATGACAACAACACGGTAGCGAAACAATATGGCAGCAGCACAACCTGGTAGCAGAACAAAATTTGTACAAACATTGTTAGGCACAGACAACAGCACAAAGGGCAAAAAGGTAGAAACAACAATACATCACGCAAAGCAGCCACAAGTGTCAGTAAGAGTGACCATGATTGAGTCTTTGAATGTAAAGATGGAGATAAAACTATCCAGTTTGGGGCCTCCTGAGTGGTGCAGCGGTCTAAGGCACTGCATCGCAGTGCTAGAAGCGTTTCTATGGGCTGTGTCAACCAGCCATGGCCGGGAGTCCCATAGGACAGAGCACAATTGGCCCATCGTCAACCGGGTTAGGATAGGATTTGGCCGGTGGGGCTTTACTTGGCTCATCGCACACTAGCGACTCTTTGTGGCAGGCCGGGTGCCTGAGGGCTGACTCCGGTCGTCAGTTGAATGGTGTTTCCTCTGACACATTGGTGAGGCTGGCTTCTGGGTTAAGGTGGCGGGTGTTAAGGAGCGCGGTTAGGTGGGTTATGTTTCGGAGGACACATTACTCCACCTTAGCCTCTCCCAAGACAGCGACTAGACAAGATCAAAAAGGGGTTAAAAATACAAAATAAATAAACTGTCCAGTTAGAGTGTTTGTTGCAGCTCCTTCCAGTCGCTAGCTGCAGCGAAAAGAGGAGCGACCCAGGGATGTGTGTGCTTTGGGGACCTTCAACAGAATGTGACTGGCAGAATGGGTGTTGTATGTGGAGGATGAGGGCTGCAGTAGGTATCTCAGATAGGGGGGAGTGAGACCTAAGAGGGTTTTATAAATTAGCATCAACCAGTGGGTCTTGTGCCAGGTATACAGAGATGGGCAGTTTACAGAGGAGTATAGAGTGCAGTGATGTGTCCTATAATTGGTGGCATTGGTGGCAAATCTGATGGCCAAATGGAAAGAACATCCAGCCGCATGAGAGCACCCTTACCTGCCAATCTATAATTTACATCTTCATAATCTAGCATGGGTAGGATGGTCATCTGAATCAAGGTTAGTTTGGTAGCTGGGGTGAAAGAGGAGCGATTATGATGGAGGAAACCAAGTCTAGATTTAACTTCAACCTGCAGCTTTGAAAATGTGCTGAGAGAAGGACAGTGTACCATCTAGCCATTCTCCCAAGTACTTGTATGAGGTAACTACCTTATTAAGATCTAAACCCTCAGATATATTAATCACACCAGTGGGGAGAGGGGCATTTTGCAGATGTTATCCCATATGTAAGAAATATCAGAACGAGCAATGTCAGAGTCCAAAATGTGGAAAAAGTCAAGGGGCCTTTTTACAAATTTATAAAAATGAAAAGGTACGCATTTACATAAGTAGTCAGACCCTTTACTCAGTACTTTGTTGAAGCACCTTTGGCAGTGATTACAGCATCAAGTTTTCTTGGGTATGACACGACAAGTATTTGGGGAGTTCCTCCCTTCTCTGCAGATCCTCTCAAGCTCTGTCAGGTTGGATGGGGAGCGTCGCAGCACAGCTATTTTCAGGTCTCTCCAGAAGTGTTCGATCTGGTTCAAGTCCGGGCTCTGGCTGGGTCACTCAAGGACATTCAGACACTAGACCCAAATCCACTACTGTGTTGTAATGGCTGTGTGCTTAGGGTCGTTATCCTGTTGTTATCCTGTTATCCTGTTTCCCCAGTCTGAGGTCCTGAGTGCTCTGGAGCAGGTTTTCATCAAGGATCTCTGTACTTTGCTCTGTTCATCTTTGCCTCGATCCTGACTAGTCTCCCAATTCCTGACACTGAAAAATATCCCCAAAGCATGATGCTACCACCCCCATGCTTCACCGTAGGGATGGTACCAGGTTTCCTCCAGACGTGATGCTTGGCATTCAGGACAAAGAGTTCAATCTTGGTTTCATCAGACCAGAGAATCTTGTTTCTCATGGTCTGAGAGTCGTGAGGTGCCTTTTGGCAAACTCCAACAGGGCTGTCATGTGCCTTTTACTGAAGAGTGGCTTCCGTCTGGCCACTCTACCATAAAGGCCTGATTGGTGGAGTGCTGCAGAGATGGTTGTCCTTCTGGAAGGTTCTCCCATCTCCACAGAGGAGCTCTGTCAGAGTGACCATTGGGTTCTTGGTATTATGGGGTATTGTGTGTAGATTGCTAAGGAATTTGTTTTGATTTAATCCATTTTAGAATAATGCTGTAACGAAACAAAATGTAGAAAAAGTCAAGGGGTCTGAATACTTTCCAAAGGTACTGTGTATATATATACAATACCAGTCAAAAGTTTGGACACACCTACTCATTCAAGGGTTTTTCTTATTTTTTTTATTTTTTCCTACATTATAATAGAATAATAGTGAAGACATCAAAACTATGAAATAACACATGGAATCATGTAGTAACCAAAAAAGTGTTAAATAAATCAAAATATATTTTAGATTCTTCAAAGTAGCCACCCCCCCAAAGTAGCCACCTTGATGACAGCTTTGCACACTCTAGGCATTCTCTCAACCAGCTTCACCTGGAATGCTTTTCCAACAGCTCATTGTTGGCTGCCTTTCCTTCACTCTGTGGTCCAACCCCGACCTTCGGGGTCTATCAGCCGGGTTAGATCAGGGTAGTTTTCGACTCCAATGCACAGCAGTATGGTCTCTCCAACAACATGCTGCTCACAGGCCCAGACCTAAACAATAGTCTTCTGGGAGTTCTCATCCACTTCAGGAAAAAACATGTAATAATAACAGCAGATATCCAACAGATGCTTTATTGTTTCGTTGTGAGAGAAGATCACAGAAATTACCTGAGAATCTTATGGTACAGAGACAATGACATCACAAAAACATAATTGAGTATAGGATGAAGGTCCACAACTTCGGCAACAGCCCATCTCCTGCCGTCACCGTCTACGGGCTCAGGCGAGCCGCTCAAGAAGGTGAGCAAGATCACGGCGCAGACACTTGACAGTTCGTGGAGAGACATTTCTATGTGGATGATGGGCTCAAGTCTCTGCCTACAGACACAGAGGCCATCGACCTGTTACGGAGAACACAAGCAGCACTCGCGGAGTCAAACCTGCGACTGCAAAATATTGCATCAAACAGTGCGACTGATGGAGGCACTAAACTGAAAAATAACAAAACATAGATCACCGGATTTACATCTGTTTAAAAAAAAAAATATGTTTTAACATTCCAGCCATGAGGCCAAAAGAGGGCGATTTGGGTTATTTGACTGCAGGAAATGGTCTCCAGTTACAATAAATGCGGACGCAGGATTTGCGGTTTCCAATTTGCACGAAGTCCAGTAGGGTTCCTTGAGAGCCGTAGCGTTGTTGGCTTGGGGGGGAATATAGAGAACACTGCATTGGTGATGACCGAAGACAATTCGCTCGGGAGGTAATGAGGTCAGCATTTGATGGTGAGATATTCCAGATCGGGAGAACAAAAGGACTTAATGTACGTTACCACAATCACACCATGAGTTGTTAATCATGAAACATATTCCTCCAACTTTCTTTTCCCGGGTCCCTTTATGGCTTTCTGAAGGGTCTATAAGCACTCTATAGTACTAACAGCATTCTATGGTAGACAAAACAATCCTTCTACATTGCGTATGTGTCACGCCCTGATCTGTTTCACCTGTCTTTGTGCTCGTCTCCACCCCCCTCCAGGTGTCGCCCATCTTCCCCATTATCCCCTGTGTATTTATATCTGTGTTCTCTGTTTGTCTGTGGCCAGTTTGTTTTGTTTCGTGAAGCCTACCAGCATTCTGCCCTCTGTTCCTGTCTCTTGATTGTTCCTGTTTTTCCATGTTTTGACCTTTTCTGCCCACCCTGACCCTGAGCCTGCCTGCTGTCCTGTACCTTTGCCCCACTACTCTGGATTTACCGACCTCTGCCTGACCTGACCCTGAGCCTGCCTGCCTACCTGTACGTTTGCCCCACTACTCTGGATTTACCGACCTCTGCCTGACCTGACCCTGAGCCTGCCTGCCATCCTGTAGCTTTGCCCCACTACTCTGGATTATTGACCCCTGCCTGCCTTGACCTGTCGTTTGCCTGCCCCTGTTGCTGTAATAAACACTGTTACTTCGACACAGTCTGCATTTGGGTCCTACCTGAAATGTGATAGTATGTCCGAAACGCATTGCTTATCTAAATATTTTCCCTTATCATGGCATATAACTTTTTTATTCCAAAATGTTAATTGGACTGCAACACTTAAAAGCCAATGACGTAACATAGGTATGAAGGCCAACAAGAAATTAAGTAATGTATGTCTGACATAAATGTATGATTGATAATGAGATATGGCAAAACGGGGTAAACAACATGCCCTCACCATAGTTATGTAATCGAATAGTGCCGTAGGTAACCTAGCGGTTAAGAGTGTTGGGCCAGTAATCGAAAGGTCGCTGGTTCGAATCAAGGCACTTAACCCTAATTGCTCCTGTAAGTCGCTCTGGATAAAATCATCTTTACAAAAATGTCAATGAATACTAGTATAGTACAGAAATGGCTGAGGGAGAGAGGGAAGGTGAGCAGATTATGTCAAGTATCAATCAGAACGTGAGTAGCAGCATGGAGAGGTGTGTGACATCCATGGTGCCATCACACGCTACTCAGCCATGTGGACGGAGGGGAGGGACAGCTGGGCAGAAACCCAGCATGGTGTGTGAACCAGAGTGCTGTGAGTGGTGGTGGTAGTGAGAGGGTGTGTGGAACTATGTGTGTACTCTGGGATACTGCCATTTATCACTCAACTCAGAACTGTGTGTGTGTGTGTGTGTGTGTGTGTGGGGAACTGTGTGTGAAGTAAATGTGTGTATACGTATGTAGGACTTATTTGTGAGGGAAAGTGGTCAGTGCAGATAACTGGCATACCGGCATATCTTCAATTTCAAGGGACATGGGTCCATAAGAGTGTATGTACATGAACGTTTGAGGGGACAGTATATAGTCAGTCGTCATATAAAACCAGGGAATAGATGGGAAAAGGGTTGGGCATACCATACATCTTTCCCTCGTCGGAGAGGATAATCTTCCTGCGTCCGCAGGGCGGGTAGATGGACAGGGCCTCATGGAAGCTCTGTTCGATGTCAGGGCTCCACACGCCCTCCGCATCGTTCTCCAGAGCCTTGTCCAGAGGCTCGTTCAGCTCCTCACTGCTGCCCCCAGGGGAGGGGGCTGGCACCCACTCCGCAGACGTGGTGGGGGCAGGGGGGGGACCACAGGACAGGGCTGGGGTTGGAGGGATCGGGGGGGGGGGTAGACCCAGGAGGGAGAAGGGGGTTGGGGTGGGGTGTAGATGGTGTCTTCCAGGGGCCAATGACAGGACAAGACAGGGGAGAGTGATCCTGAGAAAGTAAAATACATAATTTAGGTCAGGTGAGGTTGAGTCAAGGAGTGCTGGCTAGAAGAACGTTAGGCCAAGAACAAGAGCATAGGAAGGCAATACCCATCGTAAACAGTGAATGACCATATGATATGCTTTAAAGGATTGCTTTCAAATATTGATTATGCTGCTAAGTATTTGATACTTTGAATTGTCTTGGTATCCATAGTTATGTACTGTCTGTGACTATGTATGATAAGCTATTCCCATGCTAAAAACTTGCCAGATCTCCCTCAAACAAGACGTTCAAACATCAAGAAACTTCCTGGTAAAATTAAGATGAAACAAAAACCACAACAAAATTCTGGTCATTTGACGTCAGCCCAAGGAGGTCGAACTATCTAGGAAAGCGATAGCTATGTCAGCTGAGTGTGGTCATATGAAGAGCGGCGTGCGCGCAAATGCTATGAAATCTTAGATCACATCAGTGGGGAGTTGCTAATACTACTTGGATAAAGCACCTCGGATCAGAAATTAGATTATGGAGCCATGAAAACAAACAGCATGGCACCTAGAGGCCAAGGTGATGGCCGAGGACAGGGCCGAAGAGAGGGCTGAGGACAGGGCCGAGGACAGGGCTGAGAACAGGGCCGAAGAGAAGGCTGAGAACAGGGCTGAGAACAGGGCCGAGGGAGAGGGCCGAGGAGAAGGCAGAGGAGTAACAGACTGGGAAATACATTAAACTGGGATCTCAAACACACCGCCATGGACATTTTCAAATACTTTATCTGTGCTCGATTGAGCTTGCCTGGCTTAATAATGGACTAACAGAATAGTACCAAAACTGTAAACTCTGCCCATCTGGCAGTCTACAGGCAAGCTGAAGCAAATGTTCAAAGTATGTGAAAGATTTCAAATAGTATTTGAACCCAGGTTGGGGATCGACAAAGACACTTAGTCAGACACATCAAGGAGGAGATCATATCAGGGTTATTTAGGCAATTACACTTCGAAACACTCAAGGAAATTATCAGGCTAGATGTTTGAGAACTGGTCAGGACATGGGGTCAGGGAATAACTCCTAGCTCTACAAATGTCTCATCACAAGAAACGGACGAGTCTCAATCATTGTTTGTGTTCCTCCAGAGGCAATCTGGGCTGCCAATTAAGGCTATTGACATTGTTAGTCAGTATGAAGCATGATTTGCCTGGTTGTATTCGGTCCTCCTGTTCACCACAGTGACAATATTTAGCTTTAAAGCAAATTTACTGCAATTCTACACATTTAGCCATGTGGCTGAGATAACATTTGCTGTTTTAAGTTTACACTGAAAACGTTTTCCCATTCTGATTTACTGTTTGGATAAAAAAAATGCTTAGGCAGCCCCCCCATTATTTTTCTGTGCAGAAAAACCCTGAGTGAGTAACGATCTCCATCCAGCCAGTCACCCTCTCTTCCTCTGAGCCCCCTGACGTACCAATGGGCTTCCCGTAAATGAGTTGGCCAGTTAACCATACATGTACACACACAACACGAACGCACACACATGACCGAGATAACTAAAATACACACACCAAACAAACACATGAGACAATGTATCTATTCAGAGGCCATGGGGCAAACTGACCACACACAGATCAACATCCATACACAAACAACAGGTAATGACCCTCACACTCCCTCCCTATTTTTTTATTTTATTTAACTAGGCAAGTCAGTTAAGAACAAATTCTTATTTACAATGACAGCCTAGGCCCTATTGTCTGTCTCTGTTTTATCTCACTGTTTCTCTCTCCGTCTCTCACTCCCTATTGTCTTTCTCTGTTTCTCTCTCCCTCCCTCCCTCCCTCCCTCCCTCCCTCTCGCTCTCTCAATTTTTTCTCTCTCTGTTTCTCTTTCCCTCTCCCCCCTCCCTCGTTCTCTGGACTCTCCATACTGAACTATAGTTTAGTGAGTTAACAAAAGAACCCAGGAATGTACAGGCTACATGGACACTATATTAACCTAATTGAAAAACCGGAATGATGGGGATAACACTACAGAGGTGTATACTACAAAGCAGGATCAATGAGTTAGCCAGCTAACTTTGATAAACAACCAGAAATAACTGCAAATGTTATGGTTCATTAAGAAAGCTAAACTTAAATATGTGTTTATCATTGTTGAGTAAACTGGATCATTCCCATTTCAAACTTATCTTTCTAAAAAATTAAAAGTTATGGTCAGAATATTTAGGCAAGTTAGCTGGCTAACTAATTGATCATGCTTTGTAGTACCCCTCTGGTAGAATTCAGACTGTCTCATTACTACTGACTGACCCTAAAGAAGCACTGAACTAAAGCTCTGTCAAGCACACCATACTGAAATGAGTGTGACAGTGTTTACTCCAATCAGTTTGTTTAGGGTGGGCTTTCTGGAATAGTTATGAAACTTGTTGTAATGGAATATCTGTCTCGGCCAGACCCCTGCTAAGGCCTTGTCATAATAAGTAAAACAACTGAGGAGGGCAAACTTACACTGTAGAGCCCATTTCTTTGCTCTGGTGGTGAACCTTAGTAACTTTTTAAATAAGGGGTCTATGGTGAAATGGTCTTTGTGGTCATTGTATCTTTGCTGTGCTTCAAAAGAGTATGTTTCATAACTTTGCTCACAAAGTAACCTGGAGTAAAGGACAACTGCAATTACAATGTAATAATCCAATACTGATAAAGAGAATGTTTAGTGCAGAGTGAGATCTGTGGGGCATAAGCCATTAGGGTGCTGGTTAGGTTCCTAAGTCAAAGTGTCCAGCAGGGTTAATTGACCTAAGCCCCTTAAACCAGGCTGCCCCTTCCACAGCGCCCTTATCCCCTACCACGGCCCCTCTCCCCTGGGCCTGCTCAGCAGGATAATCCCCCAGCTGGTGCTGCGCTCAGGGGCCCCTCCCACAACACAGACACACACATACAGATGCAAACACACACTTTCATTATGAAAACAGAAATAAACATAGGCCCACTTATTCAAACTATTGTGTGTTGCCACCCCCTCACCCCCCCATCCATAAGAGGTAACAGCTTCATCAGTACCCCTGGCACCGGTGCTGTAGGTTGGGAAGGACTATGGGTTGCAGGGGGCACCAACTGAGGACCACGCCAGAGAGGGTTGGCAGTTGGAGGGGTGTTTGGGGGCAGCAGAGAGGGGGAGGGGCTCCGCTGGACACAATCTCCTCTAATCGGGACCGGAATGTAAAGCTTGAAAACATACTCTCATATAACGCCGTGGCCGTCATCCCAAATGAAAACATACTCTCATATAACGCCGTGGCCGTCATCCCAAATGAAAACATCCTCTCATATAACGCCGTGGCCGTCATCCCAAATGAAAACATCCTCTCATAACGGCGTGGCCGTCATCCCAAATGAAAACATCCTCTCATATAACGCCGTGGCCGTCATCCCAAATGAAAACATCCTCTCATAACGGCGTGGCCGTCATCCCAAATGAAAACATCCTCTCATATAACGCCGTGGCCGTCATCCCAAATGAAAACATCCTCTCATATAACGCCGTGGCCGTCATCCCAAATTAAAACATCCTCATATAACGCCGTGGCCGTCATCCCAAATGAAAACATACTCTCATATAACGCCGTGGCCGTCATCCCAAATGAAAACATCCTCTCATATAACGCCGTGGCCGTCATCCCAAATGAAAACATCCTCTCATATAACGCCGTGGCCGTCATCCCAAATGAAAACATACTCTCATATAACGCCGTGGCCGTCATCCCAAATGAAAACATCCTCTCATATAACGCCGTGGCCGTCATCCCAAATGAAAACATCCTCTCATATAACGCCGTGGCCGTCATCCCAAATGAAAACATCCTCTCATATAACGGCGTGGCCGTCATCCCAAATGAAAACATACTCATATAAAGCCGTGGCCGTCATCCCAAATGAAATACTCTCATATAAAGCCGTGGCCGTCATCCCAAATGAAAACATACTCTCATATAAAGCCGTGGCCGTCATCCCAAATGAAAACATACTCTCATATAAAGCCGTGGCCGTCATCCCAAATGAAAACATACTCTCATATAAAGCCGTGGCCGTCATCCCAAATGAAAACATACTCTCATATAACGCCGTGGCCGTCATCCCAAATGAAAACATGCTCTCATATGATGATCAGGAATCAGGCTGGGCGGGGAGTGGGAAAGCATCGGGAGAGAAAGGAACATATTTGTATGGCATGTTTTCTGCTGAGAGCACATGGTCTCTGACACGGTGTCCCACTGTGTTGCCCTGTAAGGAGCAGATCAACTTTGCTCTCTGAACACACACAAACACACACACACACGTACAGACTGATGTGCTCACAAACACACGTCTATCACAAACACACATAAACACACCAGAGGGAAAAAAATTCTAGATCACCTGTACTCCACACACAGAGACGCGTACAAAGCTCTCCCTCGCCCTCCATTTGGTAAATCCGACCACAACTCTATCCTCCTGATTACAAGCGAAAACTAAAGCAGGAAGCACCAGTGACTTGGTCTATAAAAAAGTGGTCAGATGAAGCAGATGCTAAACTACAGGACTGTTTTGCTATCACAGACTGGAACATGTTCAGGGATTCTTCTGATGGCATTGAGGAGTACACCACATTAGTCACCCACATACCCCAACCAGAAGCCAATGATTACAGGCAACATTCGCACTGAGCTAAAGGGTAGAGGCGCTGTTTCAAGGTGTGGGACTCTAACCCGGAAGCTTACCATAAATCCTGCTATGCCCTGTGACGAACCATCAAACAGGCAAAGCGTCAATACAGGGCTAAGATTGAATCATACTACACCGGCTCCGACGCTCGACTTATGTGGCAGGGCTTGCAAACTATTACAAACTATCACTGCCCAGTGACACGAGCCTACCAGACGAGCTAAATCACTTCTATGCTCGCTTCGAGGCAAGCAACACTGAGGCATGCATGAGAGCATCAGCTGTTCCGGACGACTGTGATCACGCTCTCCGTAGCCGACGTAAGACCTTTAAACAGGTCAACATACACAAGGCTGCGGGGCCAGACGGATTACCAGGACGTGTGCTCCGGGCATGTGCTGACCAACTGGCAGGTGTCTATACTGACATTTTCAACATGTCCCTGATTGAGTCTGTAATACCAACATGTTTCAAGCAGACCACCATATGCCCTGTGCCCAAGAACGCCAAGGTAACCTGCCTACATGACCCAGACACTCACGTCCGTAGCCATGAAGTGCTTTGAAAGGTTGGTAATGGCTCACATCAACACCATTATCCCAGAAACCCTAGACCTACTCCAATTTGCATACCGCCCAAACAGATCCACAGATGATGCAATCTCTATTGCACTCCACACTGCCCTTTCCCACCTGGACAAAAGGAACACCTATGTGAGAATGCTATTCATTGACACCATAGTACCCTCAAAGTTCATCACTAAGCTAAGGATCCTGGGACTAAACAACTCCCTCTGCAACTGGATCCTGGACTTCCTGACGGGCCGCCCCCAGGTGGTGAGGGTAGGTAGCAACACATCTGCCACGCTGATCCTCAACACTGGAGCTCCCCAGGGGTGCGTGCTCAGTCCCCTCCTGTACTCCCTGTTCACCCACGACTGCATGGCCAGGCACGACTCCAACCCCATTAAGTTTGCAGACGACACTACAGTGGTAGGCCTGATCACCGACAACGACGAGACAGCCTATAGGGAGGAGGTCAGAGACCTGGCCGGGTGGTGCCAGAATAACAACCTTCCCTCAACGTAACCAAGACTAAGGAGATGATTGTGGACTACAGGAAAAAGAGGACAGAGCATGCCCCCATTCTCATCGACAGGGCTGTAGTGGAGCAGGTTGAGAGCTTCAAGTTCCTTGGTGTGCACCAAACACACCAAGACAGTCGCGAAGAGGGCACGACAAAGCCTATTCCCCCTCAGGAATAGAGAGATCCTCAAAAGATTCTATAGCTGCAACATCGAAAGC
Organism: Salvelinus namaycush; assembly: GCF_016432855.1. Lineage (NCBI taxonomy): Eukaryota > Metazoa > Chordata > Actinopteri > Salmoniformes > Salmonidae > Salvelinus > Salvelinus namaycush. The sequence continues at coordinate 14,116,589 of NC_052314.1, forward strand.
ATCCTGACTGGTTGCATCACTGCCTGGTACGGCAATTGCTCAGCCTCCGACCGCAAGGCACTACAGAGGATAGTGCGTATGGCCCAGTACATCACTGCTAAGCTGCCTGCCATCCAGGACCTCTAAACCAGGTGGTGTCAGAGGAAGGCCCTATAAATTGTCAAAGACCCCAGGCACAGACTGTTCACTCTACTACCGCATGGCAAGCATTACCGGAGTGCCAAGTCTAGGACAAAAAGGCTTCTCAACAGTTTTTACCCCCAAGCCATAAGACTCCTGAACAGGTAATCAAATGGCTACCTGGGCTATCTGCATTGTGTCCCACCACCCGCCAACCCCTCTTTTACGCTACTGCTACTCTCTGTTCATCATATATGCATAGTCACTTTAACCATATCTACATGTACATACTACCTCAATCAGCCTGACTAACCGGTGTCTGTATGTAGCCTTGCTACTTTTATAGCCTCGCTACTGTATATAGCCTGTCTTTTTACTGTTGTTTTATTTCTTTACTTACCTATTGTTCACCTAATACCTTTTTTGCACTATTGGTTAGAGCCTGTAAGTAAGCATTTCACTGTAAGGTCTACACCTGTTGTATTCGGTGCACGTGACAAATAAACTTTGATTTGATCAGAATCAAAGACATTGCCCACCCTTATTATATGTAAACACCTCAACCCTCCATGTACCTCCACTAACCCAACACCTAACGCATAATGAAAATCCTACACTATATTCCAGTCATACCTCATAATAATCACATAGGATACAGGGTCAAAGGTCAAGAGGGAGACTGGTCTGCATGAGATCAGTCCAAGATAATCCCTGAAGAGAGATGTTCACTTCTGGCTAATATGAATGTACACTACTACAGCCCGATGACCTGTGGACATACAGCATGTACAGCCTAGAGAGGAGGATGGTTGGTAGAGTTGGTGGGGCTTGGAGGCCAGGGGATTTGTTTGTCCTGTAGGACATATCTAGGACATTATTCTGCTCTCTCGTGCAAGTGGAGGAGGAATGCTTGCTATGTGGGATGAGCACACTGAACAGTCTCCTCAGCACAGGGCCAGTCTCAGGGCAGACACACACACACACAAAATTTGTTTTGATAAATTGATTACAATGTCGCAGTCACAAGGCACACAAAGCAAGTTAGCAATACCTTTCACTCCTAACCTCGTCATTAGTAGGCTACTGTATGGTAAAAACTGTAAGGTGAAAACAGACAAGGACAGAGTGACCCCAGAGACCCCAAGACAGAAAAACAAAGAAGTGAGGAAGGGTAAAGAAAATCAACATCCCTTGGCTGTCATAAAGTAGTTTTAAGAGTGCACTAAAGGGTGTGTGCGTTGCCCCTACCTGTCCATGCCCCCTACCTCTTCCTGCCCCCTACCTGTCCATGCCCCCTACCTCTTCCTGCCCCCTACCTTTTCTTGCCCCTTACCTGTCCATGCCCCCTACCTCTTCTTGCCCCTTACCTGTCCATGGCCCCTACCTCATCTTTCCCCTACCTGTCCATGCCCCCTACCTCATCTTGCCCCTACCTGTCCACTCCCCTGGCCCAATCCACCTGTTGCTGCTGTGGAATACACACCCTGTCCCTTGTCCCACGGGAGGACAGACTATCACACACACCACTCTAACCCTGCACTCGGACCAAAATTACTCCCTCACACACCATGTAAGCACCACCATGACCAGCAAATCTACACAGTTTATCCACTCACTCCACTACCAAACCCTGTGTGTGTGTGTGTGTGTGTGTGTGTGTGTGCGCCAATCGTCTCCCACTGCCCACACACAAACACACATATGCCAGGTAGCAGTGGTTGGATTGGTGACTCAAAAACAGCATACCAAGTACCTTACATCATGAACCAAGCAAAAATTAAATTATGCTTGAAAATGTGGACGTTTTGAAACTATAGAAAAATGTTAGCCTGATATACAGTAAATACATTTTGCTTGGACACAGATACAATACACAGTAAACCACATTTTGTTTATGTAACAGGCATTCTATAAATGTACGGTATGTGGACTTTTCACACAATAGGCTTATAACAAAAAAATTTTATATTAAAACGAATACCAATAATAATAGCCTAATCATAATAAACATAATTAAAACGCACATTAATCTAAGTATATTTATTGAGTATAATATATCTCATGTATTATATGACTAGTAATAACTGTAGTTATTATTAGTATCGGTCATTCATAGTAATAGTTGTTATTATTAATATGCTGGTATTTTATGGTACAAAAAAACTCAAACAATTCACACACATGTGGCTATTACTTCGTAAACATTCTCTGACATTCTGACATGTGACATTCTCAAAAATTATGCAATTGAAATAGCTATTTCGTAAACATATTAGTCGCCTCACCCAGACGAGCGCTAATGTTTAACTGCGTGCCTATGACGTTATTAGTTTCCTTTAAAAAGTTCCGGCCGAAACGCAGGAAGTAGTGCAGGGATAAAAATTTGGGAATTCGAGAGAAAAAAATGTCAGAAATGTAAAGAATGTTTACCTCGTACAGTGAATGAAAGCGTATTAGAAACAACGTAACCGGCAGACAACTATACATAGAATACAACTGACCAGTCTAACGCTGAAACAGAAAGTTTGGTCACCCACAATGTACTGCTTTTAAAAGAACACTGATGTATGTTCACTTACAAAACAAATAGACAGAATATTTTGGAAACTTACCTGTTGAAGGTCAAGCAACAGACAACACCGGTGGGTGGGTCAGGCAGGGAAGTGGAATTTTTGGGGCAGGTTTCTGTGAAGAAATATCAGTATTTGTACCCCCTTGGAAGCGCAATGGAGGGCTGGAATTTCAGGAATTAGCTGTGGTATGACATGAAGCCTGGAAGGCAGAGAAAAAGACGAGGGGAAAGAAGGAGGCAGAACTGACCGGTCAACATGTAATGAGGGAGGGGGATCAGAGGGGAGGGCCAGGGCTCCGAAAAGCAAAAGAAAGCCAGCCTCGGAAGGGAAAAAGGAAATCCATCAAGAAAAACGGGTGGATTATCATTGCCGCTGTAAGGAGAGGGACAAACACACAAAGGGACAAAGCTGTTGCGAAACCTTATCAGCCCTCTTATAATTATCTGAAGTTGTGAAATAACGCCAAATAAAGATTAAAATACCCCTATTGGCCATTTTATTTCTTTATATGACACTATTCGAATAATAAATGGGATAAATAGTACAAAGTACTAGGGCTTTACCTATAAATAGGCTGTGTACTTAAAAACAATGTGTAATGACCTTTGGCAAAATATGTTGATATATTTCGTTTAGTTTAGAATAATGATTTTTCGTTCGATATCATTAGTCATTTATTTATAGCAAACGAGGAAAATCGATTGTGCAATTCATCTTTACAGAAAGCATAATAAATTGAGCACTGACGGTTAACTGGACTCTGAACAACTGGAGCCTGTCAGGTTTGAATTAAATAGATAATAGAGCGCCCTCCAGTGGATAATATAGGTAATTACCTAACAGGTAAGGTTTCAGTTGTGCATTGTACAGTTCCATCTGAAATCAAGTCAGTAACCTTTTGCATGTCTGTTAAAAATGAAAACAATTATGTGACCTATAAAACACATAACATATTTGAATAAGCAGTTTATAACATTGTGATAGCTGTTTGTCTATAACATCCTCTGCAAGATCAAACACAACCAAATAAACTTAGGGTATTTCTTAATTAAAAATAATACAAGTTTATGGTGAAACTAGTTGTGTTTTAGATTGACATATATTGATTGGTTGTACATACTGAACATATGTTTCTACAACATCAAGTCCATCTTAAACAGGCCTCTTTTCATGAGATCTGATTTCACACTTCTCCCACTCGATTCATTTTTGCCTTCATCCAGGAATGATTTTCTGATCATTCCCCTCTCTTTTTCCTCTTTTTGGCATACACCCAGTCCAATCCATAGTTCACTCTCCTATCACAGTGGTACATTTCCTCAATAGTAACCTAGAGTGCTCTACAATCGATCGTCTGATCAGACTACATAAAGTCCATCACAAACTACAGGAGAATTGTTTGCTTTCATTTGAAGGAGAAAAAAGGAAGTGAAAGTTATTCCAGAAACTATACAGTATAAATTAACGTATAAGCCTCCTGTTAACAAAGAAGTTGTACTATTTTTTTTAAAGAATAAAGAAATATGGAATGTTTAAAAGCTACTGTACAAAATTGAATTATTCTTAAGCCACCCAGCAACATCCTCAGGTTCTCATTGGTGCCTTTTGGGATCGAGGATGGAGTCAGTCATTCCTGAGTGACATAGAGGGGAGACACTCTATATACCAACTCGCGGAAGGGAAATGAGCTGTGGTATACAGTATATCAATGTACATTATAAAGACTGACTGCTTCACAAAAGTAAGCTCTCCACAATAGAGGCAACGGAAAGACACTCAGTAACGTCAATGGAGAACAATGTTTCTTAATGGGTCTGTGTCTTCAGGCTAGGACAATATTAATGTTTTTTGGTCCGATTCCTAAACCCCAACACCCTCAAGTCCTTAACGTTCAGTCCAAATATTGCCAGGAGTGTTCAGTCCTTGCCCAGTATGTGTCCATAAGCCTGTGGACACACACAATCCCCTACTCCATGCTTTCCACAGGGAGTTTGGGTCCTTAGACATCTTTAGGCGAAGTGGTTTGTTCCTCTACCTCTCTTGAACATGCTCTCTCTCTCATGGAGTTCCTTCCCGAGGCATCATTTCTTGGACAAGAATTTCATCTTATTTCCTGAAAATGAAAACAGGCAACAGAACCGGATCAAAAAAACGTTGGTGTGAGAGGCAAGTTCTGGCAACCTTTTCATACATTGAGGAGGGATGTAGTTTCACTAATGTATCACAATTTACAATGACAATTGAATCAGAAACTATTATCCAGAGTGACTTGGGATATGATCTATGTAGGTACTAGAGTGGATAGGGTGTATGGGAGAGGATTTGGGCCTCACCTAGACCCTTGAGGAACTTGTTGACCCCACGTTGCTCGCTCCCTGGGAGAGAGTCCAGGTAGTCTTGTGACCTCACCTCAAACAGACCTAGACACACAACAACAGTAGAATAATGAGAACACATACAATTGTGCAAAATTGTCATATAATTATGCATTTCAGACAGACTTAGATTCCAAAAGCAGACTTATCTTATCTGTTCCCCCTCTCTCTGTACTGCTTAGACCCTGCCTGGCTATACCCCCTCTCTCCGTACCTCTTAGACCCTGCCTGGCTATACCCCCTCTCTCCGTACCTCTTAGACCCTGCCTGGCTATACCACCTCTCTCCGTACCTCTTAGACCCTGCCTGGCTATACCCCCTCTCTCCGTACCTCTTAGACCCTGCCTGGCTATACCCCCTCTCTCTGTACTGCTTAGACCCTGCCTGGCTATACCCCCTCTCTCCGTACCTCTTAGACCCTGCCTGGCTATACCCCCTCTCTCCGTACCTCTTAGACCCTGCCTGGCTATACCCCCTCTCTCCGTACCTCTTAGACCCTGCCTGGCTATACCCCCTCTCTCCGTACCTCTTAGACCCTGCCTGGCTATACCCCCTCTCTCCGTACCTCTTAGACCCTGCCTGGCTATACCCCCTCTCTCCGTACCTCTTAGACCCTGCCTGGCTATACCCCCTCTCTCCGTACCTCTTAGACCCTGCCTGGCTATACCCCCTCGCTCTGTACCTCTTAGCTCCTGCCTGGCTATACCCCCTCGCTCTGTACCTCTTAGCTCCTGCCTGGCTATACCCCCTCTCTCCGTACCTCTTAGACCCTGCCTGGCTATACCCCCTCTCTCCGTACCTCTTAGACCCTGCCTGGCTATACCCCCTCTCTCCGTACCTCTTAGACCCTGCCTGGCTATACCCCCTCTCTCCGTACCTCTTAGACCCTGCCTGGCTATACCCCCTCTCTCCGTACCTCTTAGACCCTGCCTGGCTATACCCCCTCTCTCCGTACCTCTTAGACCCTGCCTGGCTATACCCCCTCTCTCCGTACCTCTTAGACCATGCCTGGCTATACCCCCTCTCTCCGTACTTCTTAGACCCTGCCTGGCTATACCCCCTCTCTGTACCTCTTAGACCCTGCCTGGCTATACCTCCTCTCTCCGTACCTCTTAGACCCTGCCTGGCTATACCCCCTCTCTCCGTACCTCTTAGACCCTGCCTGGCTATACCCCCTCTCTCCGTACCTCTTAGACCTTGCCTGGCTATACCCCCTCTCTCCGTACCTCTTAGACCCTGCCTGGCTATACCCCCTCTCTCCGTACCTCTTAGACCCTGCCTGGCTATACCCCCTCTCTCCGTACCTCTTAGACCCTGCCTGGCTATACCCCCTCTCTCCGTACCTCTTAGACCCTGCCTGGCTATACCCCCTCTCTCCATACCTCTTAGACCTTGCCTGGCTATACCCCCTCTCTGCTATACCCCCTCTCTCCGTACCTCTTAGACCCTGCCTGGCTATACCCCCTCTCTCCGTACCTCTTAGACCCTGCCTGGCTATACCCCCTCTCTCCGTACCTCTTAGACCCTGCCTGGCTATACCCCCTCTCTCCGTACCTCTTAGACCTTGCCTGGCTATACCCCCTCTCTGCTATACCCCCTCTCTCCGTACCTCTTAGACCCTGCCTGGCTATACCCCCTCTCTCCGTACCTCTTAGACCTTGCCTGGCTATACCCCCTCTCTGCTATACCCCCTCTCTCCGTACCTCTTAGACCTTGCCTGGCTATACCCCCTCTCTGCTATACCCCCTCTCTCCGTACCTCTTAGACCCTGCCTGGCTATACCCCCTCTCTCCGTACCTCTTAGACCCTGCCTGGCTATACCCCCTCTCTCCGTACCTCTTAGACCCTGCCTGGCTATACCCCCTCTCTGTACCTCTTAGACCCTGCCTGGCTATACCACCTCTCTCCGTACCTCTTAGACCCTGCCTGGCTATACCACCTCTCTCCGTACCTCTTAGACCCTGCCTGGCTATACCCCCTCTCTGTGCCTCTTAGACCCTGCCTGGCTATACCTCCTCTCTCCGTACCTCTTAGACCCTGCCTGCGCTGCTCCCTCTCTGCGACGAACCCAGCGAACATCTGGGTCTCCATGAAGACCTCCAGGAACCTCTTCAGACTCTTTGAGGTGACAGCCTTGCGAAAGGCCTCGCGCTGAAAGTAGGACGGCGTGGGGGAGGAGGGGGCTCCAGACTCATCCTCTCGATCCCCCCCGCCCATGAAGAGAGGGTAGTGGCCCACCATTTCTACGAAGAAACATACAAAGGCCTCCGACACCACGGTACTGAGGGAGCTTGAGTCTGGGGAGGGAGGGAGGAGAGAGAGAGTAAGAGAGCCTTTCAACATGGAGGTCATATGCTTGCATAATAAAAATATCAGTTGTCACATCGACCTTCGTCAAAGCTGTATCGGTCACAACAAGACCCTTCTGCGAGACGTGTTAATATAGTAGCACTGACTCACCGGTGGGCATCTCACTGGCCAGTTCCTTCCTCTTGTCAAGAACATGTTCCAGAGCAGCCTGCAGCTTATGAGGCAGAATGGAGTCCTCGTCATCCAGCTGGAGAGGAAAGACTGAGGTGTGAGAGGAAAGGATGACCGTGTCCCATGAGCACAGAGGTGTTGCTACATCTATAGCTGTAGACAACTGTTTAAGAGATATACAGTATGTTGTTGGTCTGTTGCTATAGGTACTGTTGTTAGAGGTGTATACCTGTCTGAGGAAGCGGCTGTTGCCGAGGTCGACCACCAGGACCTAAGGAGAGAGCAAAGGGCAGGGTGATGTCATTTCCTGTCAGTTTGGCAGCCTCAGCCCTTTCTCAGAGTAGAGCCATAGAGACCATTGTTTAATGGAGGAAAGAGTTGAGGTCAGGGGTACACACACACACACACACAGTCAGCTGGGCTCGGGGGTCTGGTCTCACCTCCTCTATGGGCAGCTCTTTGAGGCTGGGCAGGGAGCTGGATAGCAGACCCACAATGAAGGGTGTGGGGGTACACACTATGTCCAGCATGGCAGGGGGCAGCACGGGGATGTAGGTGTGTTGCCAGGTGAAAGGGTAAAGTAGCGCAACCACCGCATGGCAGCACTGAGACAGAGTACTGCAGAGAGAGGAGAGAGAGCAGGACAGCGAGGGAGAGAGATGACTATTGTTGATCAAACACATTGCTCATTTGTAATACTCATATACAGTGGGGAGAACAAGTATTTGATACACTGCCGATTTTGCAGGTTTTCCTACTTACAAAGCATGTAGAGGTCTGTAATTTTTATCATAGGTACACTTCAATTGTGAGACGGAATCTAAAACAAAAATCCAGAAAATCACATTGTATGATTTTTAAGTAATTCATTTGCATGACATAAGTATTTGATACATCAGAAAAGCAGAACTTAATATTTGGTACAGAAACCTTTGTTTGCAATTACAGAGATCATACGTTTCCTGTAGTTCTTGACCAGGTTTGCACACACTGCAGCAGGGATTTTGGCCCACTCCTCCATACAGACCTTCTCCAGATCCTTCAGGTTTCGGGGCTGTCGCTGGGCAATACGGACTTTCAGCTCCATCCAAAGATTTTCTATTGGGTTCAGGTCTGGAGACTGGCTAGGCAACTCCAGGACCTTGAGATGCTTCTTACGGAGCCACTCCTTAGTTGCCCTGGCTGTGTGTTTCGGGTCGTCATGCTGGAAGACCCAGCCACGACCCATCTTCAATGCTCTTACTGAGGGAAGGAGTTTGTTGGCCAAGATCTCGCGATACATGGCCCCATCCATCCTCCCCTCAATACGGTGCAGTCGTCCTGTCCCCTTTGCAGAAAAGCATCCCCAAAGAATGATGTTTCCACTTCCATGCTTCACGGTTGGGATGGTGTTCTTGGGGTTGTACTCATCCTTCTTCTTCCTCCAAACACGGCGAGTGGAGTTTAGACCAAAAAGCTCTATTTTTGTCTCATCAGACCACATGACCTTCTCCCATTCCTCCTCTGGATCATCCAGATGGTCATTGGCAAACTTCAGAGGGGCCTGGACATGCGCTGGCTTGAGCAGGGGGACATTGCGTGCGCTGCAGGATTTTAATCCATGACGGCGTAGTGTGTTACTAATGGTTTTCTTTGAGACTGTGGTCCCAGCTCTCTTCAGGTCATTGACCAGGTCCTGCCGTGTAGTTCTGGGCTGATCCCTCACCTTCCTCATGATCATTGATGCCCCACGAGGGGAGATCTTGCATGGAGCCCCAGACCGAGGGTGATTTACCGTCATCTTCAACTTCTTCCATTTTCTAATAATTGCGCCAACAGTTGTTGCCTTCTCACCAAGCTGCTTGCCTATTGTCCTGTAGCCCATCCCAGCCTTGTGCAGGTCTACAATTTTATCCCTGATGTCCTTACACAGCTCTCTGGTCTTGGCCATTGTGGAGAGGTTGGAGTCTGTTTGATTGAGTGTGTGGACAGGTGTCTTTTATACAGGTAACGAGTTCAAACAGGTGCAGTTAATACAGGTAATGAGTGGAGAACAGGAGGGCTTCTTAAAGAAAAACTAACAGGTTTGTGAGAGCCGGAATTCTTACTGGTTGGTAGGTGATCAAATACTTATGTCATGCAATAAAATGCAAATGAATTACTTAAAAATCATACAATGTGATTTTCTGGATTTTTGTTTTAGATTCCGTCTCTCACAGTTGAAGTGTACCTATGATAAAAATTACAGGCCTCTACATGCTTTGTAAGTAGGAAAACCTGCAAAATCGGCAGTGTATCAAATACTTGTTCTCCCCACTGTATATTGCTTTGGCAACAGTGGCAACCACCCATTCATGCGAATAAAGCAGTTGTTGAATTGAGAGAGAGAGAGCGAGAGAGATGGGAGATGTATTTTTGGAAAGAGAGAGAGAACAGGGTGTCAACTACTAAAATCTAGTCTATATGATATATCCGCAGCATGTCTTCAATGTAGTTCCCGTTTCTACCACAAGATGGTGTTAGCAGATTCAAATGTGATTACCCAATACTTATTTTGGAACAAAACTGAACATTGCATTTTTTAAGCATGGCTTTAATGTATGAGGAATTGTAAAAAAAAATGTTTTTAAGGTAGTGGGATTTAACACTATAAAATATATACTGCGGGAGCGAATGAACTAACACCACACTGTTAACTTAATGCCTCCAATATGTGTGTCTGTTTTCATTTAATTAATTCAAAAACAATCAGTGATTGCGAGGCCAGGTTTCCACTCGTTTCAATGCAACAGTAGAAAAATGTCACAGTGGAACGACACACAATCTATTGTGGATTCACAGGCATTTCAAGTGGGCTTTTAAAAAGCAATGAAGTAGCAGACTCTACACATAGCAATGTACTTTATATCCAAGAAAGCCTACAGTATTTAGCATGTCAAGAAAGACCAGCGTAGCAATTCAAGGGTTTATCTCAAGGCACCCATCAATAGCAGGTGATTAGTAGATGCTAGTGTGTCAATTGGTTGCACAAACACCAGTCTTACAGCTTAACTTTCTGCACTAACCCTGTCTCTGGCTTCCATGACATATTTCCAGAGAGAAATTATTGTTCCCTAGACGACTGTATAACACAACAGCATTCCTTCCTTAACACACTCTGTCTCTCTTTCTCTCGTCCAGGAGCCATCTGTCTCGTGTGTCTGTCCGTATTTCTGACCGTCCGTCTGTCTTGTGTGTCTCTGTCATATCCTTTTCACTGTCCGCTGCCTCTCACCTGATCCCACCTCACAGGTCCCAAGTCAGTAGAGGAGTAGCTAGAGAAGGTTGACTGATCCATAGCCCGGTCATAACCCCCCAAGCCCCTTGTTCCTATCCCTCTCCCAATAGCCCCAGAAGTGTCCGTTTTTTAAAAAGATTTGAATGAACTGGATAGGTGTAAGCTACTGTATATGGTAATAGCTCCTCCTTATATAGTGGCTATTGTAAGGGTCTAGGGGAGGGGGAAGGGGCTAGGGGGTTATTTTTGGACAGTGTCCCACCTGAGTTTGTCAGCGGTGAAGAGGACCCTGCGCTCCAGCAGCAGAGAGGCAAAGACTCTGAGGAGTAGACGCAGCGACAGAGAGGAGAAGAGACACTCAAAATCTACATGCTCCAGACGAGAGTCAGACGGACGACACAGCTCTATCACCTGCAAGAGACAGAAGGAAAGAGAGAGAGACAAAAAGAGGGAGAGGGGAAAAGGAGGGAGAGATAGAGGGATGAAGAGAGTGAGAGAGGGATGAAGAGAGTGAGAGAGGGAGGAAGAGAGAGAGAGAGGGAGGAAGAGAGAGAGAGAGGGAGGAAGAGAGAGAGAGAGGGAGGAAGAGAGAGAGAGAGGGAGGAAGAGAGAGAGAGAGGGAGGAAGAGAGAGAGGGGGGAAAAGGAGGGAGAGGGGGATGGAGAACAAGAGAGATATCTATATAAAAACCCTATACACATCTAGACAGGATTCATAAACACACACAGGGTTAAGCACCAAATACACATACATAGACAAAGTGACATACTAACTAGATAAAGAAGACCTCAAGTCAATTATGTTTTGAATAAAGTGACATGGCCAGTTGAGGTCTGTGCTCTAGCCCCCCAACCCTGCTGTGCACAGCTATTCCCCCTCACCTCAGTGCCTGAGCCAGGCAGGAAGTTCTTGACAGTGATGGTTCTTCCCGGGGCTGGGAATGGAGCCTCCATGATGCCCCTCATGAAGGGCTGCACAAGGGCTGGAGAGATGGCCCTCCTCTTCTCCACCTCATCCAGGATCTGTGGAGTCAGACACAACATATACATAATTCAATATGGAATAGAGTACATTACAAAGTAAACTAAGCATTCTCAATACATACTGTATACACTATACACTCACACGCTCCCCTACATCCACAGATGTTTGCACATGCACGTTCACACAGATGAATCAGTAGCTCATTACAGGGGAGCCTAACCCACTATTCCACTGCGGTAACTACTTCAGCTGGGGTTCATGTGTCTCTGTGTACTGGGGCCAGGGCAGCAGCCCAACAAGCCGCGGTGGGAAAGTGGCAACCAGGGAGAGGGAGGGTGGGGCACTGTGGATGCATAGGGTGGTCCCTCCCTGTGGGGTCCTTTATGTTGGCTCCAGTCCCTCTCCCTGTGGGAGGCTGTGGGTGGCTATACTGAAGGCCAGGGGAGAATCTCAATTGCATACTCCTCGCGTCCTGTCTCCTCACTTCTTTCTCAAAAAGGCCCATTGGAGGAGAAAGCCAGAGGTCCATCTCCTTCAATGGGTTTTGAGAAGGAGGCACGGAGAGAGGATGCGATGAGTATGCAATTGAGATCTTCCCAGGAGTTTGGCCTGACCATGTGACCTGACCAGGAAAAACTGTCTCTCTTTGACCTAGGTGTATAGATCTATACACAGCAAATTCTCCAGTGTTAAATCAACGCTGAGTGTTAAATGTAACACTGTTCCAGGGTCTATACTTTTCAGTGTTAAATGAACACACTGCTTAGTGTAAAGCCTTATTTGCATATTTCCCAGTGTGCCTTTCGAGTGAATTGAGTTACCACCCATGACTGAGTGTATTTGTTAGTGGCAGAGACATGGTTGTTGCATTCATTCATTTTCAGTACTGTGGTCTTCACCAAGTGAGATCCTAAGCAAACATGTTATAATTAAAATATAATTATTTAAGACAATACAATATGTATTTCGTTTTGAGGGCCTAGTTATACCCTAATACAGTGGCCTTATTGCTGGCTTGTAAAGTAAAGTGTAATTCCTATTGGTATCCAGCCAGAGCGTCTTTCTGAACTCAACCTGCATTCAGAATGACTGCCAGGGTTGGGAAGACTAAGATAAAAGACTACCTAAAGCATCTAAACTGGAACAACATTTCAGTTACGGGTGCAATAAGTCCAATGTACATGCAAAAACATGATATAATCTTTTTTTTTTTTTTTTTTTTATCTACCTGCAATAGAGCATGCTGGGAAATATGATAATGATGGACCTGGTTTTGGTTCAACTCTGTTTATTAATACCAACACTGGGGTTATTTTAAACCAATGAATGTTAATTTAACATTACAGAGTTAATTTAACTCTTGAATCAACACTATAAATGTTACATTGGAAAATCAACACTATGTAAAACTGGCCAATTTGCTGTGTTCGTATAGTATACTGTACCTTGGAGAAGAGGTCGAAACAGCCAAGCCGACTGACGATGCAGTAGACCTCTGGCAGCCTCCGGCTTTTCCCAGTGGGCTGTGGACACACAGCAGGACAGACAGATAGTTAGACAGGGTCAGAACAAACAGCACATCAGAAGACATGAGTACCTGGACAATACTTGGATTAGACCTGTGGAAATAAGGCTCTCCGTCTTGAATTTATATCGGTGCTTTACCTGGACTGAAATACTGTAGGTGCTGGTACTCATTTTGGGTACCGGTAGTATTTCAATTTAGGTGCAGGAGCTCCACAATACTTTTGAGCTAATATTCTAAAAGAGGAACAGGAGCTCAAGCAGTAGAAAATGTCAAGAACTGATTCAGATAAATAGAGTAACACTGCGTTTCCAATCACTATCATCACTCAGGTACGTGACAGGCCTACACATGGAAGTGGATAAGGTGGAAATTCAAAAAGTAGCCATTTTTAGTTGCCTACCAGTAAACGACGACAGTATCCAAACCGTCTGCTCCCGTCCTCACCGGTCAGGACGAAGGAGAACGTTTCACTGGAAAATAACATAATTCACACAGGTTGGAAACTAATCATATATTGGAATGATAAAACTGCTAAGAAATGGAGTGAGTTGTGTGTTGAGAATAGAGCACTCAAACCACTGTCAGGGTTGTATTTCAAAAAACAACCTCAACCAGCCAACTTTGAAAAATGTACTCCTTGCTTTTTCTGATTTAGGTCACTGACTGTGTGTGTTGAGTCAGTTACAGCACACCTCTTTTAAGGTGATCTTATTCATCAACTAGACATTGAGTTTTTGAATATCTAAAACAGTTGGCTGCATAGCCAGCTCATTGACCTTGCTTTGAGGAAAAATCCAACCACCCTGTTAAAATTAAACCAAATCAAATTGTATTTGTCAAATACAACAGGTGTAGATAAAACAGGTGTAGAGTCAATGTACTGAGTCAATGTGCGGGGGAACAGGTTAGTCAAGGTACTTGAGTTAATATGTACATGTAGATATGGGTAAAGTGACTATGCATAGATAATAAACAGCGAGTAGCAGCAATGTAAAAAAGGGGGGGGGGGGGGTTAATGCAAATAGTCTGGGTAGCCATTTGATTAGCTGTTCAGCAGTCTTATGGCTTGGGGGTAGAAGCTGTTAAGAGATCTAGACTTGGACCTAGACTTGGCGGTACCGCTTGTCGTGCGGTAGCAGAGAGAACAGTCTATGACTAGGGTGGCTGGAGTTTTTGACCATTTTTAGGGCCTTCCTCTGACACCGCCTGGTATAGAGGTCCTGGATGGCAGGAAGCTTGGCCCCAGTGATGTACTTGGCCGTACGCACTACCCTCTGTAGCGCCTTGCAGTCAGAGGCCAATCAGTTGCCATAAAAGGCGATGATGCAACCAGTCACTATGCTCTCAATGGTGCAGTTGTAGAACTTTTTGAGGACCCATTCTAAATCTTTTCAGTCTCTGGAGGAGGAATAGGCATTGTCATGCCCTCTTCACGACTGTCTTGGTGTGTTTGAACCATAATAGTTTGTTGGTGATGTGGACACCAAGGAACTTGAAGCTCTCAACCTGCTCCACTACAGACCCATCGATGAGAATGGGGGCGTGCTCGGTCCACCTTTTCCTTTGTCTTGATCATGTTGAGGGAGAGGTTGTTGTCCTGGCATCACACTGCCAGGTCTCTGACTTCCTCCCTATAGAATGTCTCATCGTTGTCGGTGATCAGGCCTACCATCGTTGTGTTGTCGGCAAACTTTAATGATGGTGTTGGAGTTGTGCTTGACCACACAGTCATGGGTGAACAGGGAGTAGAGGAGGGGACTAAGCATGCACCCCTGAGGGGCCCCTGTGTTGAGGATCAGCGTGGCAGATATGTTGTTGCCTACCCTTACCACCTGGGAGTGACCAGTCAGGAAGTCCAGGATCCAGTTGCAGTGGGAGGTGTTTAGTCCCAGGGTCCTGAGTTTAGTGATGAGCTTTGAGGGCACTATGGTGTTGAACGCTGAGCTGTAGTCAACGAACAGTATTCTCACGTAGGTGCTCCTTTTGTCCAGGTGGGAAAGGGAAGTGTGGAGTGTAATAGAGATTACATCATCTGACAATCAGTTGGGGTGGTATGCGAATTGGGGTGGGTCTATAGCACAATTGGTTAGGAGCCCGTAAAATGGCAGCCATCTCCTCCGGCGCCATTCTGCCAATCGTTGCTTGATGCCGTTAAAACCAATAAGGCCCTACTTTGTTCCTCAGTCCTACTCTCAGGGCAGACTTACTCTGCAAGCACCCATACAAAGACAACTCCAAAGACAGCTCCAGTCTGCCTGACAGGTGTGCGTTGACCAACCCTGGCTCTCTGACAGGCAGTGTGTCAGCCAGCTCAATGTCTTTGCCCTGCAGGTGTGTGTTTGAGGGGGCTCTGTCTGTATCTAAAATGGCACCCTATTCCCTATATAGTGCACTACTTTGACCAGAGCCCTATGGTCAAAATATTTATCGGGGCATGGACCCCCAATTTGTCGGGGAATGGACTTTACAAGGTGTCGAAAGCATTCCACAGGGATGCTGGCCCATGTTGAGTCCAATGCTTCCCACAGTTGTGTCAAGTTGGCTGGATGTCCTTTGGGTGGTGAACAATTCTTGATACACACAGGAAACTGTTGAGCGTGAAAAACCCAGCAGCGTTGCAGTTCTTGACCCACTCAAACCAATGCGCCTGGCACCTACTACCATACCCTGTTCAAAGGCAGATCTTAAATATTTTGTCTTGCCCATTCACATTCTGAATGCCACACACAATCCATGTCTCAATTGTCTCAAGGCTTAAAAATCCCTTAAAAGTCTCCCCCCCTTCATCTATACACTGATTGAAATGGGTTTAACAGGTGACATCAATAAGGGATCATAGCGTTCACCTGGATTCACCTGGTCAGTCTATGTCATGGAAAGTGCAGGTGTACTTAATGTTTTGAACACTCAGTGTACAGGGAATAGGATGCCATTTTGGATGCAGCCTGTCTGCTTGTGCTAACATTCCAATGGCCCCTGTAGGACCCGTACCCTTCAAGTATATACTAGAGGGGTTTTATTATCTGTCTCTCCTCAAAAACTGCGGTTGCGCCACCCTCCCGGGTGCTTGAGAGATTGACCTGGGTCTAGGTGCTATTGGGTAATGCAGAAGTGACTGGTGCTTTCCTAATACGAGGAGTGGCTAAAACACACTATTAGCAGCTCACTAGCGTAGCATTCATAATTTGTCAAGACCTTATTTATGGGCTGAGTTCGTGTGTGTTTGTGTCTGACCTGGGGAAGTTGTCAACGGGGGCCCAGTCCCTAGCGTCAGGGAAACAGAACTGGGGGATGACCTTCAGTTGGTCCTCTGTTTCCCGCATGAACTTGAAGCTTCTCTCCAGCTGACACAGGGAGAATAACAGGTCAGCTGCAATACCACATCTGATATTATCTCACACACAAACTCCAGACAGAGAGCACACAAAATCTAACTACAGAGATGCATGTGCAAAACCCACAAAGACACATTCTGGTCTGGTAGGTCACATACAAAAACACCAGACACTTACTTGTGTTTTATACATCATTTTTTCACTGATTATATGAACAATGCATATCCAGTTGGTTGAGGAATAAGTGTCAGCTCTGCCTACCTTGAGGGGGAACTGCTGAGTGACCTCTGGTAGGTAAGGCGCTCCAGCCTTGGTCTTATGGAGGGCCACCACTATGAAGTACTCAAACAGCTTCCTCTCCTGTAGGTCCATCAGGTCCCTCTCCAGGGTCCGGTACCGCCCCGTCTGCCTCAACATGGACTGCACTGACGACAGACGCTGGCTGTGAGCTGAAACAACAACATACACTTTAACCAAAGGAAGGACATCCTCCAGACAATAATGCCCCCTCTACAAAGGAGAGAGTCCTATACATGTTTGTTTTACTATCCTTGTGAGGACCAAACAATTGATTCCCATTTAAAATCCTATTTTCCCTAACCCCTAACCCTTAACCTAACCCTAACCTTAACCTTAACCCCAAACTCATAACCCTAACCTTAACCCTAAACCTAACCCCTAAGCCTAAAATAGTAACTTTCTTTGTGGGGACCGGCGAAATGTCCCCACTTGTCCAAATGTTCCTTGTTTTAATATCCTTGAGAGGACTTCTGTTCCCCACAAGGATAGTAAAACCAAAAACACACACACATATATTTGAGATCTCCTCACCTTTCAATTTCTCCTCTGTGTCACTCTCCGACTCACTGTTCTCATCTGTCACTGCATCAAAGAGAAAAAAGAGTGAGAATAAAAACACACGGTAAACAATGTGAACGAGAACATTTGAGGCATTCCGGAAAGTTTCCACACACAGCATAGTACTCATACACAATACACTCATACCACATTGTGTTTGATAAAGCAACACAACAATGAAGAATGGGTCAAACACAACTGACCCCAAAATGTACATGTGCCAGGAAAGACAAGTGGACACATACAGTATGGCGGAGTATTGTTCCTTTTATGGAGATATGAGGCATGGCTGTCCAAACGGTGTAGTGATGGCTGCAGTGAAATGAGTGCCTAGGGGGTAGGATTATGGGTGGGAGTGGGGGGGATACAGCTCTTGTTAACTTGAGGCCCCCCTTGATGTTCCTGGAAGGTCTCCCCCAGCCTCACCTCTCCCTGAGTTGGACTCAGTAGACAGAGACACCCTCTTCATGCGTTTCTTCCCTCTCCTTGCTTCAAAGATGCTGTTGATCTTCAGCACCATCTGTATTGAGGAGAAGCAGCACAACAACAGTCAGCAATCTTAGCTTCTCAGAACCACCCACTCACTACATAATTAACCTGGAACTGGGTGCCAGGCTAGTTCTGCTTTATTAGCCAACTCGTTTGTCATTACCATGCCAAAAAAGGCAATTACGGAGGTATTGTTGGCAGAGGCATTAGCAGACTGGCAGCCAGACTGGCAGGAACCACATAATGCTATTCAGAGCTTTTGGGAGACATTCTCTCTAGAGGAAATATATTATCAAAAGAAATCTTCTTTTGATAATATAAGAAGTCTCCTGTCTAACCACATCATTTTAACTATATCTGTCCTTCCCACTAGATTGGGACATATGAGAGGAGTAGACTGCCTGGAAATCAATGGGAATGGGGGGAAGTTTCAGTAGCCTAGTATCTCCCTCCTTTACCCTGGGGATCTTCCTGCGCCTGCGGTTGTAAGGGTCTCCTGAGAGGTTTGGGGTGTCATCAGGGCTACTGGGGGTGGAGGGGGGGCTGATGCGGGAGGGTGAGGAAATGCCGGTGTCCCGGTTGACCTTGCGCGGGTCCAGGAGCTTGAAGCTGCGACGTTCTGAGTTCTGCCTGAAGAAAACTGGCTTTGAGGAGAGCTGGTGGGAGATAGAGGAGGAAGAGCAGGATATGGAGGAGGAGATGTGTATCAATATGTATGTTTGTTCACTTCTCTTGAAATTGTATAGTTTGCCTTTATTGCCTTTTGAAGATTAGTTCACAATCTAATCACTATAAGAGGTTGATCACTATGCTGTAACCACATTCACTATACGCAGAATGCACACTACTAGCAAGGAGAATTCATTCTAGTGTAACGTCTTATGTACCTTGGTTGGTGTGTCGGGGACTGGGCATGACGGGGAGGAGATGGGTAAAGAGCACTTGTTTCCAAGGCAACTTCTCTCCAACTCTATATCTTCGTAAGGGTTCTCCTTTGACGGAGGGTCTACAGAGGAATCAGAACAGAAAACATCCCATTAACACAGCAACTGTCACCTCCATTCTACACTCAGCGACACACTGTGATCCTACCGAACCACGGTTCTAATGTCCAACGTTATTCATTTGACGGCAATCTTCTCAAATGAGTGCTCTATTTCATTGATGGTATGTTTTGGTTGTTTGCTCCAGATGTGCGTATGTACAGACCTGCCAGCAGCAGTGCTTGCTTGCAACCAAGCTAATATTTTACCAAGATAAACTGCATCAGTATGCGACTGATCCTACCAGTAACTCTAACCATGGCTGTGTGTGCAGATAAGATTGAGGCAGGGACAGACAGGCCCATTTTCCAGAGCCAGGGCTCATCTCTTCTCCCCTGTCGATTCATTCACCAGATGGACCTGTTGGAGGGGGACATCAGACAGGGACCGCGACAGCCAGTTCCGCTCCTCTCCATTCCCTTCCTCTCTCCTCCTCTCCTTCTCCTCCTCCTCCTCCTCCTCCTCCTCCTCCCCTCCCATCCTCTTCCTCTCTCAGAAAATCAAGGAATCAGCTAGATCAATGTCTGTTTCAAGTGACTAATATTCCTGACTGACTATACTACTCGAAGTCTGTGCTACTGAGATTTAACTTAGTGACAGTTGTTGCTCTCTTTACCTGAAACAGCAGACTGGAGTTGTGTAGAGTTGTTAGGAGTGTGTATGGTGTAGACTATAGACAGCCCTATGAGAATACACTCAGACCTAGCCCAGTTATCGTAATGCACTGTCCCGCCTTTGTCTCTCTCTCTCTGTAGCTCCAGCTCTAGCTCTTTCTCCCATTGGCACTTATGAGTTACTTTACCCATGGGGAGCTGGGGGTTCGGTGGACCATGTCTGAGAATTCACTCTAAGTACTACACTGTGACACTGGAAGAAATGACAGACTAAGTATAGGCATCATCTAAATGCAATTAAAAACACCATTTGATTGTTATGGTTAAGCTCTACAGCACTGACCTGAATATACCTTACATTTAACAAGCAATCCTCATAACACAACAGTGTGAGTGATGAAAACCATAGAAATATGGATCATGTTGCTAAAAATGCCCCGGGGGACTAAGTCATGCAAATATGCCCCCACAGCAGCCTCAGAGACAATCACACTGCAGACCAGCTCACCTAAGACCTCACAAAACATGGAAAAGGCAGAAGGTGGGGTTAGTATAACAGAGAAAACAATAACGCAGGAACGTAGGTAAGAGCACCACCTGCCATTACTAATAACAATTCTGAAGCAGCGTGCCTCTTCTAAATTAAAAAGCTACAGAAACACAAAAAGAACATGCACAAAAGAAAACATAACCTTAGTTACACCTGGGTCGTGTTCAGTAGGTAGAAAACATTTTGATACAGAGTGAAATGGGGAGGTACTACCTAAACATGTCCAATAAAAACACAGCTGTTTTGTTTTTCACTGCAAAGCATTTTTACAGTGTACCCTACTGAACATGACCTCGAACTCTGTGGCAGTGAGTTTTCTCTGAACTCTTTGAGCAGAGGGGCCCATGGCCCAAGTCAACCCTTACAGAGGTCTTCCACTGTTCTACAGTGTTAGGAACATATATGAATACCAGCATATGTGGTCCATGCAGGAAACCCACAACTCCAACCAACTGAGCCATCAAGCCCATGTTATACAAACATATATTTAAGACCAGAGTGTTACCTAGGATATCCTCGTAGACGTTCTCCTCTGATAAAGTGCGTGTGAGGCCAAGTCGGGACTGAGCGTACCAGTCCACCCTGCTGCTCTCTGACGACGACTGCAGCAGATCCTCAAACTCATAGGACTTCCTGTAGGAGAGACACACACACACACACACACACACACACACACAGATCAACCAGGTGGGAGATATATAATTGTGTAAGCGTGAGTCATTATCTCTGGTCCTCTGTAACTCAGTTGGTAGAGCATGCTGCTTGTAACGTCAGGGTAGTGGGTTTGATTCCCGGGACCACCCGTATGTGCTCTACCAGTATGCATGCATGACTGTAAGTTGCTCTGGATAAAAGCATCTGCTAAACAGCTTATATTATTATTATTCATAATATTTTACTATAAGGGTCACAAATAATGCAGGTTGACGTTTATTGTCATGAGTGTTGTCCTGGAGGCAGAACTGAGCGATTTCCCCTTGGATAGGCCAGTTGCAAAGTCAAAATTGGCTATAATATAGAAATTAATGAAAACAAAAATAAGCTTTTTGGTCTTAATTTAAGGTTAGTGTTAGCAGTGTTAAGGTTAGGGTTAGGTTTAAAATCAGATTTTATGATTTTGTGGCTGCGCCAGCTAGTGACCACACTGCAGAGCTGCCTTCGGAACAAGATTCATGAAAAAAAAGGCTAACCTGCACAAATAATCTGGCTCTGGCTCAACTGTATTGGCTCGTGGTGAAAACACAAAATGAACTGTTTGCATATTTTCTCTCTACTTCTGGGACCTGGGTAAGAGCTAAGAAAGACACCTATTTCTGTCTCGAACAAATACCCATAGAAAAGGTGTGCGCGAGCGCACGCGTGTTTGTGTGTTTGTGTGTGTGTGGTGTGTGCCTGCATGCATGCGTGTGTTGTGTGTAACAGACAGACAGACAGACGGGCGGGCGAACGGGCGGACGGACGGACAGACAGACAGACGGACGCTTCTCTTGGACAGCTCTGAATGCCCGTCTCTGTGTGTTCTCCAGAGCTGCCTAACAGTCTGGCCCAGTGGGGAAACAGACAGCATCTCTTCCAATAGTCTAGCTATTGTACTGTAAAACTCCTAGAGAAAGACTAAGGCTGCACCCAACATGACACTCTATCCCCTGTATAGTGCACTACTTTTGACCAGAGTCCCAAATAGGCTCTGGTCAAAAGTAGTGCACTATTTAGGGAATAGGGTGCCATTTTGGGCACACTCTGACTGAGGTTGACTTCACAAACGTTTTGGAAAATACAGACTTCAGCAGTGTGAAGCCTCCACATATGGTTTGGAATGTTACACAGCTAGACTTGGGCTAACAATAATGCAGTCTACTGAAGAAATCAATTGAAACATTTGAATCCACATTTGTACTTTCGTTGGATACTTGAAAACATGTATTGTGTTTTTAGAAGCCTTTTGTTTTTGCAGGTTGAGTTTATTGGGTTGAATGATTTCCACTAGATAGGCCATCTATAAAGTCAGAATTGGCAATGTATTATCAAAATTCCTGAAAACAAAAATTTGCTTGTTGTCTTTAATTTTACATATAGGTTTAGGATTAAGGTGAGCATTGTGGTTAAGGTTAGGGTTTAGGTTAAGGTTAGGTTTCAAATCAGATTTTATGACTTTGTGGCTGTGCCAGCTAGTGACTACCTTTCAGAGCTGCCTCCAATACATGAGTCATCCCAATAAATGCCAACATCCGCCTTTAGTGTCTCTTGTAGGATAGTTTAAGAACACACATTACACACGGACACTTCATGGCTAGCTGCTCATAAATGGAAGGTACTCTAACGCAATGCTATGATAGAGCCATAGAATTACTCAAACATAAGCCATTGATATTCCAAGGGCCACTCTACCACAGACACACAATGTAATATGTTATTGTTTCCTGCCAGGAGACTCTTGGCATGGTTTCATTGGTCCATGTGTACATTCCACAGCTCCAACCAATGACCTCATCCTCTAGAATGCTGTGATGAGTAGAATGAGGATGACATCATCACCCCCTCCTCTGATTCATTGCAGATGTGCAGAATGAGAAGCTAAACTGGATGACAGGATAAAGTATGTGGGGTTGGGGAAAAACATGTATGGGCAAAGATGTCACTAAGAACTTTGTCAGAGTTTACTTAAAATGCTGTACGGATAGAAAATACTGTACCACCAACCTTTTGCTGTGTAGCAATGAATTAATCTGAATCTGAGGGTGCTGTATTCCCTCCCATTTCTGTCTCATTTCATCTCTGTCTTGTCTCTTACCTATTGCTGCTGTCTCTGGTTCTGTCTGCCCAGGGTCTCCTGCAGACTCCTGGAGGGGGGCAGGTGGGTAGGGGAGGCGGGGGGATGGAGGGCAGAGGGGGCAGGTTACGTCTCCCCTTGCCAAGGCCCAGGCCCAGGCCTGAGGCGGGGGTGCTGGGTGGGGTGTGGTGCTGGAAGGTGCGCTGGGGTTTGGGTAAGGGGTTGATGGAGGGACTGGCAGTGCCAGGCTCAGTGTACACGTTCTCAGGGTCACCTGACCTCCGCCGGCGCATTGACCCCGCAACTTCCAGCGTCCCAAATATGGGCTCGTTCCCCTTCCTCTCCGCCCCCTCCTGCTCCTCCTGGGAAGGTGGGCAGAAATAGTTCCCAGGCAACACCAAGGAGGGCTTGGTGGAACCCTCTTTCATGGCCTGCTCCAGTTTCTTAATGTGAGTCAAAACAGACTTCTTGTCCTTGGCTGTCTCAGTGGATTTACTACTGCCTCTGAGGGGTCCTCTATCCAGTATCACCTCTCTGTCCCTGGTAGTGAGGCCCTCGGGAGACTTAGGCCGTAAATCCCCCAGCTTTCCTGAGTTCTCCTTCCCAGAGTCCTGCCTATCCCAGCTGGCCAACCACTTACTGTCGGACCTGTGGACCTCTGAGGTATTGGTGGTCTCCTTCTTTCGCACAGTCTCTGGTTCCTTCTGTGCTGTGTTCAGCGGGCATGGACCACTTCCAACTACAGGGGAGGTAGAGGAGGTAGGGGCGGTCTCCTTCTTTCCCTCCCATTGGGAGATCTTGTCCCGGATGCTGGCGCTGGTCTTCAGACCCGCCGGGGTCTTATTGAGTTTGCTACAGCCGCCCAGTCCATTCTCCATGGTGGTACGGGGGTTCGAGGTGGTTCTTTTGTGAGTGAGCATTGTGGCAATGGTGCCTGGCCCGTCCAGAGAGGAAACCAGGGGAGAGAGGGGCCGCTTGGAGGTGTCCCTGTCCCCGTACACCACGTCTGGCCGCTGGGGGACCACAGACTGAGCCTCAACCTTCAAGCCGCAGCACTGGAGCCTGCACACACACGCATGGAATCAAACACACAAACACACACATGGAATCAAACACACACACACACACACACACACACACACACACACACACACACACACACACACACACACACACACACACACACACACACACACACACACACACACACACACACACACACACACACACAGAGAGAGAGATTAGAAAAAGCAGTGCCAAACCCTTCCTGGACAAAATAACAGTGAGCACCACACTATTTGTCATATGAGTGGACATGTAATTACTGAGCACGGTTAAATGCACACAAGAATATGTGGATAGTCAGATTAATATAATAGTTTGTTTAAAACGTTTACATGCTTTGCAAGAATGATTTCCCTAATAATCCTGTTTACATGGACGTTCTACCAAAATGACCATGACATTTTTTCTTAGCCAGCAAGTACTCCGCTGGAACACATTTATGCTGTTTACGTGTCCTAATAATTCAAAAGATTGCTCAGAAAACCAGGTGTTTTAACCGGCATATGCTCACTTTGATTTTGACCTTATGCCGATTAAGATAAGCAGAGTAAGGTGTTTACAGGACTATTTCCATACTCGGCCTACTGCCCTAATCAGTTTAATATCGAATTATTAGTGTGCATGACAGCTTTCAGAAGGACATATATTTGAGTACACAAATCACTGTAGTTATTGACAGCTCCTAATTCTGGATATCCACATAATATCTCTGTCATAACTGTCTAGCCACGTCAGATACAAAACAACTTGATTTTATGGAGTAAATGAGTAGGAATTCTCGTAAAACATCAACCCCCAGTAGAACCCAATTTGTGTCATTTCTGCATGATGACTGGGTGCTGACAGTTTGAACTCAAGGTTTTAGGTCAAAGTTTACAAGCAGCACAGCCATTTCTGGGAGGATGAAAGTATACACAGCAAATGGAGAGGCTGGGGTAGAGGCATGCATCTTGTCTAAACTGAAGCTGAACCACTACCTGACTCCATCTTGGATCAAAGCCAGTTCAAATGATTTGGCTTTAAAACAAACGGAGGAAACGTGGCCTCTGACTGCAACTTCTGATGATATCGCATTATTGTATATATGAAAATGAAAAGTCCTGCAATGTTGAGGGAAACTTAAAGGAAACGGACTGTTCAATGGAGTACGGAGCTTAAGGTAGCTGGTGGTGGATAGTTGTCAATAACTGTTGATGAAAAATGGCAAATGAGAGAATAAAGGTAAGTTGACATTTGAACACAGTACATCCCAAGATTTACACCCATTGGTTGAGAGAGAGGAAGGTGATAATTGCAAGAGTGAGCCCAGGGTTGAACAACAAGCATGAGGAATGTGCATTTTTGTGCCGTGCTTATAGGCTATAAGGTAAATAGGTGAATGACATTCCACACATGGCTAATAGGAAAGAGGAGAAGAAACAGGAAGCTATGCTGATGATGATGATTTGTTTGTATTACTGGATGAAGTTAGACAAGCATTTAGACCAGCCTTCCTGATAAAACGTAAACTACATTACAATTTCCCTTCAACTCCCTTACAGTTGAATGATAAATGATGTTGAAATATTATAAAAGTACGATTATGGACAACAAGGAAGAGTGACTGATTTTTGGGGCGACAGATTCTAATTGTTTTATTAGTAGTTTGCTTTCTCTGCCTTCAGTTGAGGCTATAGTTTTTATGAAGCATGGAGCAGCAGAGGGGGGAAACTAAGTCAATCTGCAAAGCCAAGAAAAAGAGAAAGAGAGTGAGAGTGAAGGGGAGGGGAGGAGAGGAGAGGAGGGTGGAAGAGCAACAGACGGAGGAAGGGAGGGGGGATCAATAGTGTTCTCTTCTTCTTGGCAGGGGAATGGCCAGTTTTATAAAGAGAGCCTGGCTAAGAGCAGGGAACTATGGGAAGACTTCCTCTCACCCACAGACAAGGAGGGGTGGGGAGGGGGACGGTGGAGGCAGAAGGTGGGTACAACAACCATCTCTGATCAGTGGAACAACAGAGGACGGGGAGACAGAGGAGGAGACTAGGGGAACAGGTTCAACTGGGTGAAGAGGAGTTGCATGAGGGGGAAAAATTGATCTCTGTTGATTGGACTTTTCCGATATTTTGGTATTTCTTTAAGCTGTGCCATCTATGGCTTAGGGCTTCTCTAGCACTAGCGACAGCAGGGTGCCCAGTAACAGTATCCAGCTGCCAGATGGAAACCTTTGCCCTGCTGCCCTTCCATTGTTGGAACACCACATGGGACAGTCTGCCTGGCACTGTTTGCCTCAGACAGTTTCTAAGGGGTTCCATGGAGTGGATTGTAAAATGTATACAGGAAGTAGTAATGCAATACATACCCGTTGACTGATTGGTAGATACAGTTGTCAGTGTTGGTACAGAGCAGCAGGGCCCTCCCACCAGTCATTGTGCTAGCAGCTGGCATCCTGGAATGACAGAGAGAGAGAGAAATACAGACAGACCGACACAGTCCAGTTAGCAGAGTTGGACTGCTAGTTAAGGATCATATCACCTCCACCTTATCCGACACCCTAGACCCACTACAATTTGCATACCGCCCTAACTGATCCATGGAGGACGCAATCACCATTGCACTGAACACTGCCCTACCCATCTGGACAATAGAAATACCTATGTAAGAATGCTGTTCATCGACTATAGCTCAGCCTTCAACACCATAGTGTCCTCCAAGCTCATGACTAAGCTCAGGACCCTAGGTCTGAACCCCGCCCTGTGCAACTGGGTCCTGGACTTCCTGATGGGCCGACACCAGGTGGTGAAGGTAGGCAACAACACCTCTGCCATGCTGATCCTCAACACTCAGCACCCTCCTGTACTCCCTGTTCACCCATGCGTGGCCATGCAAGTCTCCAACTCAATCATCAACTTTGCTGTCGACACAACAGTGGTAGGCCTGATTGCCAACAATGTTCCAGGAAAATAATCTCTCCTTCAACGTCAACAAAATGAAGGAGCTGATTGTTGACTACAGGAGACAGCAGAGAGAGAACGCCCCCTTCCACATCAATGGGGCCGCAGTTTAGAGGGTGAAAAGCTTCAAGTTCCTTGGCGTGTACGACAGTGTGGTGAAGAAGGCGCAACAGCGGCTTGGTCCCTAAGACCTCACAAACTTCTACAGATGCACCATTGAGAGCATCCTGTTGGGCTGTATCACCGCCTGGTACGGCAATTGCGCCATCTGCAACCGCAGGTCTCTCTAGAGTGTGGTGCGGTCAGCCCAACGCATCACCGGGGGCACACTGCCTGCCCTCCAGGACATCATCAGTACCCAGTGTCACAGGAAGGCAAAAAAGATAATCAAGGGCCTCAGCCACCCGAGCCAGGGCCTGTTCACCCTGCTACCATCTAGAAGGTGGAGACAGTACAGGTGCATCAAAGCTGGGACCAAGAGACTGAGAAACAGCTTCTATATCCAGGCCATCAGACCGTTAAACAGTCACCACTAGCCGGCCTCCGGCCAGTACCCTGTCCTGATCCTTAGACACTGTTCTAGCCGGCTACCACCCGGTACTCTCGGAAAGTATTCAGACCCCTTGACTTTTTCCACATTTTGTTATGTTACAGCCTTATTCTAAAATTGATTAAACATTTTTTTTAAATATCAATCTAAACACAATACCCCATAATGACAAAGTGAAAATAGGATTTTTGCACATTTATTAAAAATAAAAACATAAATATCTTATTATTCAGACCCTTTGCTATGAGACTCGAAATTGAGCTCAGGTGCATCCTGTTTCCATTGATCATCCTTGAGATGTTTCTATAACTTGATTGGAGTGGACCTGTGGTAAATTATTTTGACTGGACATGATTTGGAAAGGCACACAACTGTCTGTAGTTGACAGAACATGTCAGAGCAAAAACCAAGCCGTGAGGTCAAAGTAATTGTCCGTAGAGCTCCGAGACAGGATGCATGGTAGTATTGGTAGTATAAGATAGAAAAGTTTCTAAAACTGTTAAAATAATGTGTGTGAGTATAACAGAACTGATATGGCAGGCAAAAACCAGAGGAAAATCCATCCAGGAAGTGGGATTTTTTTTATGCAAGTTGTTTTCCATTGAATTCCTATTGACTATGTTATGGGTTAGGGCCCAGATTGCAGTTTCTATGGCTTCCACTAGATGTCAACAGTCTTTAGACATGCTTTCAGGCTTTTATTTTGAAAAACCATGAGTAAAAATACCTTTTGGCCAGTGGTCAGGGGAAGTATGCAGAGCTGGATTGGGCGCATGACCGTGAGCGCACCGTTCGTTGTTTTTCCTTTCTATTGAAAATGCTATTGTCCGGTTGAAATATTATTGATTATTTAGACAATAGACAACCTGAGGATTAATTATAAACATCGTTTGACATGTTTCGACGAACTTTACCGATACTATTAGGATGTATTCGTCTGCATGTTTTGACCGCCCTGGAGCCAGTGTATTACTGAACAAAACGCGCCAACAAAACTGAGTTTTTGGGACATAAAGAGGGACTTTATCGAACAAAACAAACATTTATTGTGTAACAGGGAGTCTTGTTAGTGCAACCATATGACGATCATCAAAGGTAAGTGATTCATTTTATCACTATTTCTGACTTTTGTGACTCCTCTACTTGGCTGGAAAATGTTTGTATGCTTTTGTAAGCGGGGCGCTGTCCTCAGATTATCGCAAGGTATGCTTTCGCCGTAAAGCCTTTTTGAAATCTGATACAGCGGCTGGATTAACAAGAAGTTAATCTTTAAGCCGATGTATAACACTTGTATATTTTATTAATGTTTATTATGAGTATTTCTGTATTTTGAGTTTGGCGCTCTGCAATTTCACCAGAAGAAGTTATACTGTGGAGATGTTTTTCAACGGCAGGGACTGAGAGACTAGTCAGGATCGAGGGAAAGATGAACAGAGAAAAGTACAGAGAGATCCTTAATGAAAACCTGCTCCAGAGCACTCAGGACCTCAGACTGGGGCGAGACAAGCACCCAGCCAAGACAACGCAGGCATGGCTTCGGGACAAGTCTCTGAATGTCCTTGAGTGGCCCAGCTAGAGCCCGGACTTGAACCCGATCGAACATCTCTGGAGAGACCTGAAAATAGCTGTGCAGTGACACTCCTCATCCAACCTGACAGAGCTTGAGAGGATCTGCAGAGAAGAATGGGAGAAACTCCCCAAATACAGGTGTGCCAAACTTGTAGCGTCATACCCAAGAAGACTCTAAGCTGTAAGGTGCTTCAACAAAGTACCGAATAAAGGGTCTGAATACTTATGTAAATGTAATATTTCATTTTTTAAATGTTATTTATATGGGAAAACAATTCTAAAAACCTGTTTTTGCTTTGTCATTATGGGGAATTGTGTGTAAATTGATGAGGGATAAAAACAAATCAATTTTAGAATAAAGGTGTAATGCAACAAAATGTGGAAAAAGTCAGAATACTTCCTGAATGCACTGTACATAGAGTCATTGAACACTGGTCACTTTAATAATGTTTACATGCTGTTTTACCCACTTCATATTTACAGTATATACTGTATTCTAGTCAATAGGTTAATTTGGATTTTCCAAGCTCTGATGCTGCTGGTGGTCATTAGTAGCCTACCAAACTTGCTAACTGCCTGGTACTCAGCACTCTATTGTCCCTATCATCACCCTGACATCAATGAAAATGTAATAAAAATTGTAATCAAACACTTCATGAGAGCCCGTGAGCTCATGTTGCGCAACCTTTCTATAGGCTAATATTTCTATGTGCATGAGAAAACTATTAAAACAAAGAGGAGGATCCCATCAGGTTTCTATAGGCTAGGCCTACTATATTTATTTCTCAACTTTCTTAATATTTAGCACATTGCTTCTCTTTAAAACAGGAGTATAGCCTACCTGGCTGGCATGAAAATGAACCACAGGAAAAGCATCCATTTGCTGTATTTTTTTCTCCTGGCCCTGTTTGGAGACCGGTGCATGATAATGGTCCATTCTAAATTAAACACATTTCACACATATATTATTTAGTATATCTAAAGACAAGATTAAATCAACAACGGTCTGATGGGTGACAATATTAGCCTATCACTTGTGATTTATATATTATCACTTGACGCCCAGCTTGTGTGCAGTAAGGCAAGAAACAGTGCATGCCTTTCTTTGGCGACTTTTTCAAATCATTGTCGAACACCTCATGTAGCCTAGGCCATAGGCCTATATGTTTTGATAAGGCTTGTATCACAACTAACCGCTGTACAACGGTTGTAGAGCCTAACTGGCATACATGCGCAGCTCATTTGCGGTCACTTGAGAATAGTGTTTTGCCGCTAATTAATTGCCTTTTACAACATTTGCGCTTATAGGCTACTAGTGTGTGCGCATTGCTACGCTTATAATGTGAGCTTGAAGATCTTTTTTAATAATAACTTGCAGATATTGTACAATCCAGGTGTACAAAGCTCTTAGAGACTTACCCATAAAGACTGTAATCGCTGCCAACGGTGATTCTAACATGTTTTGACTCAGGGTTGTGAATACTTATGTAAATTAGATATTTCTGTATTTCATTTGCAATAAATTTGCCAAAATGTCTAAAAACATGTTTTCAGTTTGCCATTATGGGATATAGGTGAATTCAGGCTGTAACAAAACAAAATGTGGAATAAGTCAAGGGGTATGAATACTTTCTGAAAGCACTTGCATACATATTTATAGACTCTGACATTGTTCGATCTGATATTTCTTAATTTTAGGTATTTGGCTTATTGTTTTGTATTGTTAGGTATACTGCACTGTTTGAGGTAGATGCATAAGCATTTCTCTGCACCTGCGATTACAATCAGCAAAATATGTATACACAACCAATAACATTTTATTTTATTTTATTTGCTATTGATCTGTTAAATAACAGAGTGTTGTGGATGACCTGTATGCTCCCCATGAGTACCTTAAAGAGTTTAAGTCAAGTCAGTCAAAGGATTGGCCTGTCACCCAGAGACTAGTCTTGCATAGCCATACCTCCAAATTACGTTGTTGTCACGCCTCCTTTGAGACATAAGTAAATACTCTAGCTGATTTCTGAGAGCCAGGAAACTCCCCTAATCCCAGACTGCAGAGGAACAGACCTCACGGGTTCTGAGGCATCTCCCCAAACTGCAGCTCCTAGATCCCTACTTGATTAGTAATTGGAGGATACACTTGAAAATAAAGATTTAAATGATGTTAAACCTGCAGGAGAAAAACAAATGAGACGACTCTGAGTCCATCTGGCACACAGAAGGAAACCTTTGGAAAATACTGGAAATTCCCCCATGTACTGTAATGCAATTAAGGCCAATTAAGAAATCGTCAGCAACATTCCAACCCAGAAGAAGGGGAATTCAGTTAAACTTGAGAGGAACGTTGTTGACATGATAACCTACTGTATCACACAATCTATCCTCTTCACTGACTACCTCTCCAAAATCTCTCAAGCAAGGACCTGGAATGTTTTTAACAGAGGTTCTGACCCGTATTGTTTCAGCTTGTTACTCCTTCATCCAAAAAACAGTGCCAAGGTTAGTGTGAAAGACATGCTGAGCCAGTTTGAAATCATTACTTGGTCCATTAGTCAAAGCATGAAGCCAGGTCTTGTTGGGACGTAACCACACAAGCTCTAAGTCCCTCATCTCACAGTTACTATGCTCCCAGTCCCAATGCAGTCTGGGGATGTGTCCTAAATGGCAGCATATTCCCTATATAGTGCACTAGTTTTGACCAGAGCCCTATGGGTCCTGATCAAAGGTAGTGCATTACATAGGAAATTATGAATAGGGTGCTATTTGGGACCTGGTCAAAGCAGAGCACTCAACAACTAGGCCCATAAACGCTGATAAAGCGACCTGGCTTGAATTTGGCCCCAGGTCTCAGCCCCTGATTTGGCCCAGGTGTTAACATGGCAGGAGACGAGTCTGGGCAAACGCCTGTTAGCACTTTGTCTTCCCGTCTGGTGTGAGTAAACGTTGACAGACAGACAGACAGGCGGGTAGACGGACAGACAGACAGCTGGACGGACAGACACGCACGCATGTCACACACACACGTAGCTGGAAAAACAGCGTCCAACAGATAGGGGAATGTGCGTGTGTGTATGCGTGTGTGACCAGATGTGCTAGAGGGCTTCAAGGCATCCATGGGCCGTTAAACATTTCCTGAGCACTGCCCACTCCAACAAACGCTCTCAACCCCCAATAAATATGCATCAGCTAACCCTGCTGCCATCCCTCCCCAACCCTCAGTATGCAGCGATTGCCTCCCCAGTCAGGTCAAATTCCACACATTGCTGTCCCCAGAACAGCTGAACAAGTCACGGAAGAAAATATGCCACAATTTGGCTGAATTACGTTAAAGTTGTTGACTAGCTGAACTATTCCTTGGCTGAGTCAACTGTGTAATTGGCCCAGTGGGTCTGTCCAGCGTTTTGAAACTGCACAGCTCATGGGTTGTTGTTATTTTCACTTAAGTGTGTAATTATAACTTGACACTGTGGAGAAATTATGCTTTTGGCTGATAAAATGTGCTTGGTTACGGTTAAGAGGTTTATCTGTCTGTCTCTCTTTCAGTTTCTCTTTCTCTCTCTACTCCTCCCTCCCTCTCTCCTCCCTTTCTCCCACTCTCTGGTATCTGTTGGAGCAGTACTGGGCTAGCCCCCAGAGAGAGAGGAGGAGGTTTGTTTCAGCCCCTCGCCTGCCAGCCTGCAGGCCCAAATTATTTTCAGCTGTGAGCTAAGCGCTGGTTACATGTTTGAGGGGAAACATCAACATTTTTTCCCCCTTCCCTCTCTTCTCTCCCTGCCTCTTCTTTCTCTACTGAAACCAAACAGGGAAAAAAATCAGAATAGAAATCCAGTGGATGGGGATGGGGGGAGGGGACATAAGAAGAATGTAATGTAGCCTCAGAAAAATGAAGTGTAGTTTTACATTTAATTTATTTTCTGGGTCAGCAAGAGGGGGGTGAGCATCACAGAGGAGAAGAACAGGGGGGAGGAGAGAGTAAATGGAGGGAGAGAGAGAGGAAAGAGGGGAGGAAAGTAGATATTGTGAAGAATATTATGAGTATAACGTTACACTGTGAAAAAGTTGAGGGTTTCAGCTCTCATTCATTGTTTGGAGCCCCAGGGTGAGAACACAAAGTGCTGTTCTATGAGTTCTGTTTGGCTCACTAAAGCACAGTATTCAATACAGTTGAACTTGTTCCATGGACCCTGAGGAACACTTTATTGTTGAGTTGAATGTTGAGTGTAACTCATGTTGACCATTACAGGCTCCAGGTTTCTGAATGAGTCATCAAACCTGGCACTAGCAGGCAGCTCCATATGAGACTCCCCTTCACTCTGAATGTGACAGGCAGTGAATCCATACCTAATAATGCTGTAAATCTGACAGTGTTGCATTGGTGCCCGGGCTGTTACTGTGGTAACTAAATCCATTGGAGCAAGAGAGGGGAGAGAGATAGAGTCAGCAGCAGGGTATCAGGACCCATCAGTAGGACCCACAACTTTTTTTATTTTTTTATTTAACCAGGCAAGTCAGTTAAGAACAAATTCTTATTTACAATGACATCCTTCCCCCTACTATACCAAACCCGGCCGATGCTGGGCCAATTGTGCGCCACCCTATGGGACTCCCAATCACAGCCAGATGTGATGCAGTCTAGATCCGAACCAGGTACTGCAATGATGCCTTTGCACTGAGATGCAGTGTCTTAGACCACTGTGCCACTCGGGAGCCCCAAATTTGAGCTGTTCTTGCCATAATATGGACTTGGTCTTTTACCAAATAGGGCTCTCTTCTGTTTACCACCCCTACCTTGCACAACACAACTGATTGGCTCAAATGCATTAAGGAAAGAAATTCCACAAATTATCTTTTAGCAAGGCACACCTGGTAATTGAAATGAATTGGTTGAGAGAATACAAAGAGTGTGCAAAGATGTCATCAAGGCAAAGGGTGGCTACTTTGAAGAATCTCAAATCTCAAATATATTTAGATTTGTTTAACACTTTTTTGGCTACTACATGATTCCATATGTGTTATTTCATAGTTTTGATGTCTTCACTATTATTCTACAATGTAGAAAATAGTAAAAAATAAAGAAAAACCCTGGAATGAGTTCGGTGTGTCCAAACCTTTGACTGGTACTGTATGTGTGTTTGTGCGTGATGTGTTTGTGAAAAACAAAAAATGTTTGAGTGTGGTATGAGCGGGTGATATATTCACTGGTACATGTGTGTAAAAAAGAGAGGGAAGAGAAGGGGAGCATAGGATGTGTTCAAAGAAGAGATGGGGGACTGTGACCATCTGCGTTGATGTTGTAAATCCCTGTCCCACAAAGCGCTGCAGACAAACACTGCTGTAACCTATACAAATCACACCATTGGGCCTGACCTGCCTGAGCAATGTGGACAATATCAGCGGCACACTGACTAGCTAACCCACTGGTGGCCTGGACAGCCTTTCACAAAGGAACCTGTCCTGCTTTACATGAGACACGAACAAAACTGGGTCATGTTTACTAGTGCGCAACATTTCAGATAGTACCTGCCCATTTCGGCCCGTTTGCTTCTGATTCATGCCTAGTGAATACAACCCAGGATACACGCAGCCAGGTCAAGGAAACAGACAATAATAGCAAAGAGGAGGCATCATGATATTCCACAACAATAGGACAACTGAGACTCTCCACTGTCAACTTCAGATTCCTGATTTTCAAGACATCTGTGACTAAATACGAGTCTGCATTCCTGTTGCCTCACGGCACCTCCCGGCGCCTCACAGTGAGTTAGCCATGGGCTTGTCAGTGACTTTGTCAGTGCCAGTATAACTGGTGTGTTTATTGGTGTGGAATCAGCATTTATGACTTATCTAGAAGGTCCCTGAAGGGATGTTCAGTGTCAGTGCTGAGGGGTGGCAATGTAGCCTAGTGGTTAGAGCGTTGGGCCACTAGCCTAAAGGTTGCTAGATTTGAATCCCCGAGCTGACAAGGTAAAATCTGTCGTTTTGCCCCTGAACAAGGCAGTTAACCCACTGTTCCTAGGCTGTCATTGTAAATAAGAATTTGTTCTTAACTGACTTGCCTAGTTAAATAAATAAATAAAAGGTCCTGTGTTGTCTGTGTTGAGTCTTGCTGTTGTCAGTTCTATTGTCAGTGGTGAGTCTTGCTGTTGTCAGTTCTGTTGTCAGTGTTGAGTCTTGCTGTTGTCAGTTCTGTTGCCAGTGTTGAGTCTTGCTGTTTTCTGTTCTGTTGTCAGTGTTGAGTCTTGCTGTTGTCAGTGGTGAGTCTTGCTGTTGTCAGTTCTGTTGTCAGTGGTGAGTCTTGCTGTTGTCAGTTCTGTTGTCAGTGTTGAGTCTTGCTGTAGTCAGTTCTGTTGTCAGTGTTGAGTCTTGCTGTTGTCAGTTCTGTTGTCAGTCGTGAGTCTTGCTGTTGTCAGTTCTGTTGTCAGTGGTGAGTCTTGTTGTTGTCAGTTCTGTTGTCAGTGTTGAGTCTTGCTGTTGTCAGTTATGTTGTCTGTGTTGAGTCTTGCTGTTTTCTGTTCTGTTGTCAGTGTTGAGTCTTGCTGTTGTCAGTTCTGTTGTCAGTGGTGAGTCTTGTTGTTGTCAGTGCTGAGTCTTGCTGTTGTCAGTTCTGTTGTCAGTGTTGAGTCTTGCTGTTGTCAGTTCTGTTGTCAGTGTTGAGTCTTGCTGTTGTCAGTTCTGTTGTCAGTGCTGAGTCTTGCTGTTGTCAGTTCTGTTGTCAGTGCTGAGTCTTGCTGTTGTCAGTTCTGTTGTCAGTGTTGAGTCTTGCTGTTGTCAGTTCTGTTGTCAGTGCTGAGTCTTGCTGTTGTCAGTTCTGTTGTCAGTGTTGAGTCTTGCTGTTGTCAGTTCTGTTGTCAGTGTTGAGTCTCGCTGTTGTCAGAGCTGTTGTTCATGTTCAGTCTTGCTGTTGTCAGTGTTAAGTCTTGAAGTGGTCAGTGGAGTTGTCAGTAATATTGCCAGTGATAAGTCTCGCTATTGTGAGTAGTGTTGTCAGTTTTATCTGCATGGCCAGTGTCTTAGAGCTCTGGAGGCCTGCCTGGCGCTCCTCACAGCTGCTTCACATAAAGATTTCATCCTACTGACCGTCCTGTCCCGTAGGAACTAACGCCATGACATCACCTCTCTTCTCAGGGAGCCTCCAGAATAGGGGAGCGCTCAGTAATTTCCACATACCTTAAAAGGACAAGGCCCCAGATATCCCAGCTAGCCAGAAGGGCCGCTACACCAAAGAGGGACTGTCCTGGATGATGATTCACTATAGTGGTTGAACTCTAATTGCTGCCCCAAGGAGACGGACTACAGTAGCAGAGCAGCAGAGCCAGATGGAGAGAGCTGCTCAAAACTGCAGAAGAGATTTGCAGTTTTTTTTCGCTCTCTGTCTCTGTCTCTGTCTCTGTCTCTGTCTTTGTCTCTGTCTCTGTCTCTCTCTCTCTCTCAGTGTAGGGACGTATCCATCCTCACACGATGTGGTTTTCTTTAACACATGGTAAAGCCTCGTCTGCAATCAATTTAACGCACCACTTCACATTTAGCAAGCTCTCTGCGGAACAGTGAACTTTGCAAACATTATTTTCTTTCTTTCTTCACATCCCTTTCCTTCGCTGTAGGAAAGCAATATGATGGGGTGTATGTGGGAGAGAGAGGCAGGGATGGGGGGATAGAGGGATTTCTAATCCTGTCTTTCTTTTTACTCTGAAGGAACTACTCCTTGAACAAGAGTATGCCAGAGGTAATGCTCAGCCAATTTGCTGTCAGCCCTGCAGGATCACAGGCAAGATATGACACGATGTGCCAGTTCAAATGATGTGCTGGGGATTTCACCGGATCACATGCTGACTTGACCTGCTTCAGTCTGACAGAGATTCATGAGAGGGGGGAAAGAGGCTGGTGAAGGTGAAGGCTGTATGAGAGAGTGAAGGAAGAGGGGGTGGGCAAATAAACAATGGAATTTCAGTCAGTCTCGCTCTCTCCCCTCCTCCCCCTCTCTACTGCCTGTCCTGTCCTGGGCCCTAGCCTCTTTCCCAAGCTGATTCCATAGCAGGGGTCTGGCTAGCAGCCAAGCAGGTCGACCGTAAGTGCAACAGGCCTCTGGACTTCTCTTTCCCTGTCCTTCCCCCTCTCACTCTTTTTATCCCGTTACCCTTTCCCTTGCTCCCTCTCTCTCTCTCCCTTGCCATCTACCTCTCTCCAACTATCCCTGCATTTCCTAGCTGGATGTAGTAAACATCCTGTTTTGTTTGTCCTTGTGTTTTTTGATGACAGACACCTAGACAGAGAGGAAGTGTGGATGGCAGGATGTGGGTTAAGGGCACTACTTCCTGTGCCCTCGCCATCCCACCTCACAATGGTGTAGGCAGATAAACTCCCACTGTAAGAACCAAGAGACCTCTTTTGACAAATGGGACAGTTCCTCTGCTCTGCTCTCCACAAGGATACAGAAGGAGGTTCCAGGGTCGATGAAAAAGGCCTGATTCCTCTCCACCTGTCAGAGCTGAGCTTGTAAATTTGCAGAAAACCCCACAGTTATCAGCCAGGAAACCGTAACAGGCTTTTAATAGTAAGGGCTTCTCTTCTATTCCTAGTGCAGCCCATTCCACATCCGACTGGCGCTGCAAATGGTGCAGGTAGCAGGCTAACAATGTGCTTAAAGACTAGGCTCCAGATGCAGAGGTTTAGGGAGAAGTTACTGACACCACGGTCTGATAAGCAGAGAAAATAACAATAATAAGAAGAAGAAACTGGTGTGGGCTCAACTCTACTTCTTGGTCGTAAGTATAGAAAGTAGGGATGTGTACAGTTCTTAGAATATTAGAATATCTGAACGGACATTAGTATTCGAATTTTTGTGTGAACATAAAACATTTTTGAGTGAACATAAAATTATAGCCTATTATAGGCCTATTTTAAGCTGATTTTAACACTGAAAAGGCTTTTTCTAAATTAAATTTGAATATCCATGTGACATTGTTACATACAAGGATATACATCAGGTATATTTCACTGGTCATCCCCAAAGCCAACACATCCTTTGGCTGCCTTTCCTTACAGTTCTCTGCTGCCAATGACTGGAACGGAAAGCTAGAGTCTTATATCTCCCTCATTAACTTTAAGCATCAGCTGTCAGAGCAGCTTACCGATCATTGCACCTGTACACAGCCCATCTGCAAATAGCCCACCCAACTACGTCATCCCCATGTTGTTATTTTTTTTTGCTCTTTTTCACCCCAGTATCTCTACTTGCACATCACCATCTGCACATCTATCACTCCAGTGTTAATGCTAAATTGTAATTATTTCGCTACTATGGCCTATTTATTGTCTTACCTCCCTAATCTTATTACATTTGCACACACTGTATATAGTTTTCTTATTTTGTGTTATTGACTGTACGTTTGTTTATCCCATGTGTAACTCTGTGTTGATGTTGTTGTCTCAATGCTTTGCTTTATCTTGGCCAGGTCTCAGTTGTAAATGAGAACTTGTTCTCAACTGACCTACCTGGTTAAATAAAGGGGAAATTTAAAAATTTCAAAAATGTACCATGGCATTTCTAATGATTCATTTCATAAAGCAAACTTTTCAATGTAGTTTTATGATGTGCACGATGCAAACCATAAAAAAGACCGGTAGCCAACTGGCGTGTAGCTTGTTGTTAACATCAACATGTTAAATGTGCAACCAGAGGGAAAAAAATTCTAGATCACCTTTACTCCACACACAGAGACGCGTACAAAGCTCTCCCTCGCCCTCCATTTGGTAAATCCGACCACAAATCTATCCTCCTGATTCCTGCTTACAAGCAAAAATTCAAGCAGGAAGCACCAGTGACTCGGTCTATAAAAAAGTGGTCAGATGAAGCAGATGCTAAACTACAGGACTGTTTTGCTATCACAGACTGGAACATGTTCCGGGATTCTTCCGATGGCATTGAGGAGTACACCACATCAGTCACTAGTTTTATCAATAAGCGCATCGAGGACGTCGTCCCCACAGAGACTGTACGTACATACCCCAACCAGAAGACATGGATTACAGGCAACATTCGCACTGAGCTAAAGGGTAGAGCTGCCGCTTTCAAGGTGTGGGACTCTAACCCGGAAGCTTACAAGAAATCCTGCTATGCCCTGCGACGGATCATCAAACAAGCAAAGCATCAATACAGGGCTAAGATTGAATCATACTACACCGGCTCCGACGCTCGTCTTATGTGGCAGAGCTTGCAAACTATTACAGACTACAAAGGGAAGAACAGCCGCGAGCTGCCCAGTGACACGAGCCTACCAAACGAGCTAAATCACTTCTATGCTCGCTTCGAGGCAAGCAACACTGAAGCATGCATGAGAGCATCAGCTGTTCCGGACGACTGTGTGATCACGCTCTTCGTAGCCGACGTGAGTAAGACCTTTAAACAGGTCAACATACACAAGGCTGCGGGGCCAGACGGATTACCAGGACGTGCGCTCCGGCATGTGCTGACCAACTGGCAGGTGTCTTCACTGACATTTTCAACATGTCCCTGATTGAGTCTGTAATACCAACATGTTTCAAGCAGACTACCATAGGCCTTGTGCCCAAGAACACAAAGGCAACCTGCCTAAATGACTACAGACCCGTAGCACTCACGTCCATAGCCATGAAGTGCTTTGAAAGGTTGGTAATGGCTCACTTCAACACCATTATCCCAGAAACCCCAGACCCACTCCAATTTGCATACCGCCCAAACAGATCCACAGATGATGCAATATCTATTGCACTCCACACTGCCCTTTCCCACCTGGACAAAAGGAACACTATTGTGAGAATGCTATTAATTGACTATAGCTCAGCATTCAACACCATAGTACCCTCAAAGCTCATCACTAAGCTAAGGATCCTGGGACTAAACACCTCCCTCTGCAACTGGATCCTGAACTTCCTGACGGGCCGCCCTCAGGTGGTGAGGGTAGGTAGCAACACATCTGCCGCACTGATCCTCAACACTGGAGCTCCCCAGGGGTGCGTGCTCAGTCCCCTCCTGTACTCCCTGTTCACCCACGACTGCATGGCCAGGCACGACTCCACCATCATTAAGTTTGCAGACGACACAACAGTGGTAGGCCTGATCACCAACAGCAACGAGACAGCCTATAGGGAGGAGGTCAGAGACCTGGCCGGGTGGTGCCAGAATAACAACCTCTCCCTCAACGTAACCAAAACTAAGGAGATGATTGTGGACTACAGGAAAAGGAGGACTGAGCACACCCCCATTCTCATCGACGGGGCTGTAGTGGAGCAGGTTGAGAGCTTCAAGTTCCTTGATGTCCACATCAACAACAACCTAGAATGGTCCAAACACACCAAGACAGTCGTGAAGAGGGCACGACAAAGCCTATCCCCCCTCAGGAAACTAAAAAGATTTGGCATGGGTCCTGAGATCCTCAAAATGTTCTACAGCTGCAACATCGAGAGCATCCTGACTAGTTGCATCACTGCATGGTTCGGCAATTGCTCAGCCTCTGACCGCAAGGCACTACAGAGGGTAGTGGTAAAGAGGTCCTGCCATCCAGGACCTCTTTACCAGGCAGTGTCAGAGGAAGGCCCTAAAAATTCTCAAAGACCCCAGCCACCCCAGTCATAGACTGTTCTCTCTACTATCGCATGGCAAGCGATACCGGAGTGCCAAGTCTAGGACAAAATGCTTCTCAACAGATTTTACCCCCAAGCCATAAGACTCCTGAACAGGTAATCAAATGGCTACCTGGACTATTTGCATTGTGTGCCCCCCCTAACCCCTCTTTTTATGCTGCTGCTACTCTCTGCTTATCATATATGCATAGTCACTTTAACTATACATTCATGTACATACTACCTCAGTTGGGCCGACCAACCAGTGCTCCCGCACATTGGCTAACCGGGCTATCTGCATTTGTCCCGCCACCCGCCACCCACCACCCGCCAACCCCTCTTTTACGCTACTGCTACTCTCTGTTCAACATATATGCATAGTCACTTTAACCATATCTACATGTACATACTACCTCAATCAGCCTGACTAACCGGTGTTTGTATGTAGCCTCGCTACTTTTATAGCCTCGCTACTGTATATAGCCTGTCTTTTTACTGTTGTTTTATTTCTTTACCTACCTATTGTTCACCTCATACCTTTTTTGCACTATTGGTTAGAGCCAGTAAGTAAGCATTTCACTGTAAGGTCTACACCTGTTGTATTCGGCGGACGTGACAAATAAACTTTAATTTAATTTAATTTGTAGTCCACAATCATCTCCTTAGTTTTGGTTACGTTGAGGGAGAGGTTGTTATTCTGGCACCACCCGGTTTATGTTTCCCATCAACGTGGCAAAGAGGCTCAATGTGTAGCAAGTGAAGTGAGAGTTCACTAATGCAATGCACGATGGAATAAAATTCCGGAATTAAATGTTAGCAAAATGAGAAGGAGTAGGCTATCTGAATGGTTTTGGGGAGAAAGCACAGCATGTGGCCTCATTTAGCCTAACTAGCTATAGTTGGTTAGCTTAGTTAGCTAGCTTCTCTAGGGTACTCCAGTTAAGACAAGCAATGCTATATGAGATGACAAATAACATTGTGGTGGCTACAAGTTAGCTAGTCTTGGCTGTGGCAAAGTTAGCTAGTCTTGGTTCTCCCTCCGTCTGCTCGCTACACACACCACCCTATATAACCACCGCCAGCTGCAGCAATAGAGCACCAGCCTCTCCCTCGTGCAGCAGTGCTCAGGTTAAAAACTTAGCTATGTTTAAAAAAACACATCTATTTCAAATATCCAGATATCAGACAAAAATGAATTATACTTTTCGAATAGTGAAATTATTTCAAACCCCCATCCAAAATGGAAAGAGTAACCTTGAGAGCAGAGGAGAAGAGGAGAGGTGACAAGAGGAACAGAACAAGGGTAAAGAGACAGAACAGAGAATAGCAAGAGAATGGAAGAGAAAACAAGAGAAGGAGAGGAAGATGAATTGGTGAGAGAGAGAAGCAGAGAAGTAAACGATCCCTATTCAACCCATCTGGATCACACTCTCCCTCCATCCCCTCCTCTACAGGCCTGTATTCCCCTCCTCCTTGCAGGCAGAGACTCCTGCATGTGCTGCTCCTCACTCATCCCAGTCTGCTATCAATTACCCTCCTGGCTCCACTGACCACAGCCAATGCCAGCCAATCCCAAAGCCTGCTCTACTGAGTACATCTAGCTTGCTACAAATCTGGCCCTCGTTTCCCAGTTGCAATGTAATTTAAGGGTTATAATGATTGTACCAGAGCGTGTTTAGAGTGTTTCCCAAACAAGCACATAGAAAGAATGTTCGCTAAGTGCGTTGTTAGACGATGTATAGATAGTGATAGGATCGAAAGAAAAGCAGCGCTGCTCTCGGATCAGCTTTCTCCATTCAAATCTTACCTTAACATTAGAATTATTCCACAATACTGATGATGGATCAGCTTCTAGAGCAAGGGTCGAAAACAGGCAGCCCGCAGGCCAAAACTGGCCAGGAAGGGATTTTTTTTGCCCCCAGGAATTCAGCAAAAAAAACTGTTTAATTCGCTAAGACAAAATCAGAATAAACATCTCTCCGGTAAGAAGAAGGGTGGGGGTATATGTTTCATGATTAACGACTCATGGTGTAATCGTGACAACATACAGGAACTGAAGTCCTTTTGTTCACCTGACCTAGAATTCCTCACAATCAAATGCCTACTGTATTATCTCCCAAGAGAACTCTCCTCGGTTATTGTCACAGCAGTGTTTATCAACCCTCAAACCAAGACTAAGATGGCCCTCAAGGAACTTCACTGGACTTTATGCAAACTGGAAACCATATATCCCGAGGCTGCATTTATTGTAGCTGAGGATTATAATTGGAGAACTAATTTGAGAACAAGGCTCCCTAAATTCTATCAGCATATCGAATGCAGTACACGAGCGAGTAACACACTCTAACTTCCGCGATGCATACAAGGCCCTCCCCCACCCTCTTTTTGGCAAATCTGATCATGACTCCATCTTGTTGCTCCCTTAATATAGGCAGAAACTAAAACAGGAAGCGCCGCGCTTAGGTCTATCCAATGCTGGTCTGACCAATCGGATTCCACGCTTCAAGATTGTTTTGATCATGTGGACTGGGATGTGTTCTGGGTAGCCTCAGAGAATAACATTGACGTATACGCTGACTCGGTGAGCGAGTTAATAAGGAAGAGTTATAGGAGATGTTGTACCCACTGTGACTATTAAAACCTTCCCTAACTAGAAACCGTGGATGGATGGCAGCATTTGTGCTAAACTGAAAGCACGTTCCACCGCATTTAATCATGGCAAGACAACTGGGAATATGGCTGAATACAAACAGTGTAGCTATTCCCTCCATAAGGCAATCAAACAAGCAAAGTGTCAGTATAGAGTCCAAGTGGAGTCGCAATTCAACGGCTCAAACACGAGACATATATGTGGCAGGGTCTACAGACAATCACGGATTACAAACAGAAAACCAGCCCCGTCGCGGACATCGACGTCTTGCTTCCAGACAAACAAACACCTTCTTTGCCCGCTTTGAGGATAATACAGTGCCACTGACGCGGCCCGCTACCAAAGACTGTGGGCACTCCTTCTCCGTGGCCGACGTGAGTAAAATATTTAAACATGTTAACCTTCGCAAGGCTGCCGGCCCAGACGGCATCCCTAGCCGCGTCCTCAGAGCATGCGCAGACCAGCTGGCTGGCCGGTGTTTA
This sequence comes from Salvelinus namaycush, assembly GCF_016432855.1. NCBI lineage: Eukaryota > Metazoa > Chordata > Actinopteri > Salmoniformes > Salmonidae > Salvelinus > Salvelinus namaycush. The sequence continues at coordinate 14,160,412 of NC_052314.1, forward strand.
CGGACATATTCAATCAATCCATATCCCAGTCTGCTTTTCCCCACATGCTTCAAGATGGCCACCATCATTCCCAAGAAAGCAAAGGTAACTGAACTAAATGACTATCACCCCGTAGCACTCACTTCTGTCATCATGACGTGCTTTGAGAGACTAGTCAAGGATCATATCACCTCCACCCTACCTGTCACCCTAGACAGGCCGCCCCAAAGGTGGTGAAGGTAGGAAACAACATCTCCACCCCGCTGATCCTCAACACTGGGGCCCCACAAGGGTGCGTTCTCATCCCCCTCCTGTACTCTCTGTTCACCCACGACTGTGTGGCCATGCACACCTCCAACTCAATCATCAAGTTTGCAGACGACACAACAGTGGTAGGCTTGATTACCAACAACGACGAGACAGCCTACGAGGGAGGAGGTGAGGGCTCTCGGAGTGTGGGTTCAGGAAAATAACCTCTCACTCAATGTTAGCAAAACAGAAGAGATGATCGTAGACTTCAGTAAATAGCAAAGGGAGCACCCCCCTATCCACATTGATGGGACAGCAGTGGAGAAGGTGGAAAGTTTTAAGTTCCTCGGTGTACATATCACAGACAAACTGAAATGGTCCACCCACACAGACAGTGTGGTGAAGGCGCAACAGCGCCTCTTCAACCTCAGGAGGCTTAAAAAACGTGGCTTGTCATCAAAAACCCTAACTTTTACAGGTGCACAATTGAGGGCATCCAATCGGGCTGTTTTACCGCCTGGTACGGCAACTGCACCGCCCACAACCGCAGGGCTCTCCAGAGGGTGGTGCGGTCTGCACAACGCATCACCGGGGGAAAACTACCTGCCCTCCAGGACACCTACAACACCCGTTGTCACAGGAAGGCAAAAAAGATCATCAAGGACAATAACCACCTGAGCAACTGCCTGTTCACCCCGCTTCCATCCAGAATGTGAGGTCAGTACAGGTGCATCAAAGCTGGGACTGAGAGATTGAAAAACAGCTTCTATCTCAAAGCCATCAGATTGTTAAACAGCCATCACTAGCACAGAGAGGTGGCTGTCTACTTACAGACTTGATATCATTGGCCACTTTAATAAATGGAACACTAGTCACTTTAATAACGCCACTTTAAGAATGTTTACATATCTCGCATTACTCATCTCATATAGATATACTGTATACTGTATCCTACACTATCTATTCTATACTATTGTCATGACGTTGCCCTCTTTGGGTACAGCAAGCCCCATCCCCCTCTCCCTGCCTCTCCCTACCTCTCCCTGCCCCCTACAACTAGGCTGCTGTGGTCAGAGAGGTCGTAAATTCCTGGAAGAGATTGTCTCTATACTGTGTGCATGAGGAGACAGAGTGAGCTTTCATAGAGAACAAAGGAATTTCTTCCACCTCACAGAACTTGAGGTCCGAACAACGTTTACGTTCCGGAGAAGATTGGGTGAAGAATCCAGCTACGAACTGGTCCGTTTGTTACAACTTGGGGAAGCTCATGGGAGACGGTGCAGCCACATTACCATAACGCTGTTTATATAATAGCCTCAGATATGAGGTTTACATCTAATTGTTGTATAAGATGAATGAGTGAGTATGATACTGTTTGTAAAATTGTGTAATGTGATTTTGGACTGTTTAATGAAGGAAACTCCAATTCCCTTTTGAGTTAAACTAAATCAGAGGACCGCCCATGAGCCCAGTTAGGGTCAGGCATCCTGGGACAGCCCTTTTTCGGCCCTTCCGAATAAAACCCAAATATCAAATCGGGTTTTCTATCACCAGACCAGCTTACCTCAATAACGAGAGGGCCAAGGTTTGAGACCAGACTGCTGAATCTTTTAACCATACCACGTGGTTAAACTCTTAGACTATCGATACCGACAGAATAAGAACAAGTCTTTGATATTATTTACTAGTCTGCAGCTAGGAATTCGGTATCATTGAACGCGAAGAACGACAACCTCCGAAACATCCATTCTACAACAACACGAATGAATGTCACTCTGAACTATCCACTCTAACCACGAGAGAGAGAGAGAGAGAGGACGGAAACTCTCCAACAGAAACTAACTTTTCAACAGCTATCAAGACGACACACTGAGCGTAAATATATATATTGATTGCAATTGTTCCCGAATGAGTGAGCGTTCATGTGCAAAGGATTAGTATTTCAATTGTTATAATTATCAACTTTGTAGTGTCTCATCTCAGTTGACACCCACTTCCCCTTTTGTCCACCAAGCCGCGATACCGGTTTAGCCCACTAGGGAACATTCTCCTATCATTTCTTGTAACCATATTTACTTTGTTTGTTTGTTTATGCATTTCTGTGAATTACTTAGTTAGTAATAAATAAATGATTTAAGACAATTGATGTATGGATGACTCATAGTGAAGACTGGGTTCGTGCAGATAACCAACAATTTACGACGTTTGGAATGAGACTAACGCGAGGTAAAGTAAATCATTCATTAATTAAGAAGATGAATTGATCAGATATGAAAATATCTGAAAAGTTATATTAGGAAATTATAACTTTGTAATCTGAATATTTTCCTTGGTGCCCCGACTTCCTAGTTAATTACAGTTACATGATTAATCAGTTTAATCGCATAATAATAATTACAGAGAGTTATTTGATAAATAAGTCTTCAGTTTAATGATGCCAAAGACACGACACTATCTATTGCATCTTAGCCGCTCTGTCACTGCTCATCCATATATTTTATATATTCTTATCCCATTCCTTTACTAGATTGTGTGTATTAGGTTTTGTTGTGGAATTGTTGACCTGTTATTATCTGTTAGATATTGCTGCACTGTCGGATCTAGAAGCATAAGCATTTCGCTACACTCGCAATAACATCTGCTTACCATGTGTATGTGACCAATAACATTTGATTTGATCATGAAAGACATTGAGGCAAAGATGACAGGCAGTAGCCTAGCCACAAACTAGAACTCAATTGATTGAACACAAAGTTTATTTCAATATGATTGAAATAGGCTACATGGGCCTATATAGCCTATGTATATTTAAAAGTCAGTCATTTCAGTTTTCATTTGAAGCATAATTTTATCCATATTATCCTTTCTTTTATCCTTTTTGGTAATGATTGCAAATACTTTGACAACTTGTACAGTTGAAGTCGAAGGTTTACATACGCCTTAGCCAAATACATTTAAACTCAGTTTTTCACAATTCCTGACATTTAATCATAGTAAAAATTCCCTGTCTTAGGTCAGTTAAGATCAGGGCGTGACAGTACCCCCCCCCCCCCCCCCCCCAAAAGGTGCGGACTCCGGCCGAAAAACCTAAACCTATAGGGGAGGGTCTGGGTGGAAATCTATCTGCGGCAGCGGCTCAGGTGCGGGATGCAGACCCCGCTCCACTGCTGGCTCACCCCACTTTGGTAGCACCTCGGGTGCGGGGACCCTCGTAGCGGGCCCCGGACTGGGGATCCTCGTTGCGGGCCCCGGACTGGGCACCCTCGTTGCGGGCCCCGGACTGGGCACGTCTCAGGAGGCTCCGGACTGGAGAACGTCGCTGGAGGCTCCGGACTGGAGAACGTCGCTGGAGGCTCCGGGCCGGAGGCCGTCTCTGGAGGCCGTCTCTGGAGGCTCCGGGCCGGAGGCCGTCTCTGGAGGCCGTCTCTGGAGGCTCCGGGCCGGAGGCCGTCTCTGGAGGCCGTCTCTGGAGGCTCCGGGCTGGAGGCCGTCTCTGGAGGCTCCGGGCTGGAGGCTGTCTCTGGAGTGGAGAGACACACAGGAGGCCTGGCTCTGGGAGCAGGCACAGGACTCACCAGGCTGGGGAGACATACAGGAGGCTTCTTCCTTGGCCGAGGCACCGGGGCACTGGGCCGTGGAGGCGCACTGGCGGTCTCGAGCGCAGAGCTGGCACAACCCCTTCTGGCTGGATGCCCACTTCCACCCAGCAAATGCGGGACGCTGGCACCGAGCACACCGGCCTGTGAATGCTCAACCGAGACACAGTGCGCATCACCCCATAGCACGGGGCCTGACCAGTCACATGCTCGCCACGGTAAGCACGGGGAGTTGGCTCAGGTCTCCAACCTGACTCAGCCACACTCCCTGTGTGCCCCCTCCCAGAAAAATGTGTGGGCTGCCTCTCTGGCTTCCTTGCCAGCCGTGTTCCCAAATAACGCTGCCGCTCCGCCTTAGCTGCCTCCAGTTCCTCCCTTGGACGGCGATACTCCCCAGCCTGCCTCCAGGGTCCCTTACCATCCAGGATCTCTTCCCATGTCCAGGAGTCCTCTCTACCACGCTGCTTGGTCCTTTGGTGGTAGGAAGTTCTGTCACGGCTGTCGTAAGAAGAGGACCAAGGTGCAGCGTGGTCAGCGTACATACTTTTAATAGTAGATGTCGCCAACAAAACAATAAACAATACCAAAACAAACCGTGAAGCTTAAGGCAATGTGCCATCAAACAAAGTTAACTTCCCACAAAGACAGGTGGGAAAAAAGGCTACCCAAGTATGGTTCCCAATCAGAGACAACGATAGACAGCTGTCCCTGATTGAGAACCATACCCGGCCAAAACATAGAAAATCATTGAAACACAAAACATAGAATGCCCACCCCAACTCACGCCCTGACCAAACCAAAATAGAGACATAAAAAGGTTTCTCTAAGGTCAGGGCATGACATCACCACTTTATTTTAAGAATATGCAATGTCAGAATAATAGTTGAGAGAATGATTAATTTCAGCTTTTATTTCTTTCATCACATTCCCAGTGGATCAGAAGTTCACATACGCTCAATTAGTATTTGGTAGCGTTGCCTTTAAATTGTTTAACTTGGGTCAAACGTTTCGGGGAGCCTTCCACAAGCTTCCCACAATAAGTTTGGTGAGTTTTGGCTCATTCCTCCTGACAGAGCTGCTGTAACTTATGTCAGGTTTGTAGGCCTCCTTGCTCGCACACGCTTTTTCAGTTCTGCCCACACATTTTCTATAGGATGAGGTCAGGGCTTTGTGATGGCCACTCCAATATCTTGACTTTGTTGTCCTTAAGCCATTTTGCTACAACTTTGGAAGTATGCTTAGGGTCATTGTCCATTTGGAAGACCCATTTGCGACCAAGCTTTAACTTCCTGACTGATGTCTTGAGATGTTGCTTCAATGTATCCACATAATTTTCCTGCCTCATGATGTCATCTATTTTGTGAAGTGCACCAGTCCCTCCTGCAGCAAAGCACCCCCACAACATGATGCTGCCACCCCCGTGCTTCACGATTGGGATGGTGTTCTTTGGCTTGCAAGCCTCCTAATTTTTCCTCCAAACATAACGATGGTCATTATGGCCAAACAGTTCTATTTTTGTTTCATCAGACCAGAGGACATTTTTCCAAAAAGTACGATCTTTGTCCCCATGTGCAGTTGCAAACAGTAGTCTGGCTTTTTTATGGCGGTTTTGGACCAGTGGCTTCTTCCTTGCTGAGCAGCCTTTCAGGTCGTGTCGATATAGGACTCGTTTTACATTGGATATAGATAATTTTGTACCTGTTTCTGCCAGCATCTTCACAAGGTCCTTTGCTGTTGTTCTGGGATTGATTTGCACTTTTCGCACCAAAGTACGTTCATCTCTAGGAGACAGAACACGTCTCCTTCCTGAGTGGCATGACGGCTGCGTGGTCCCATGGTGTTTATACTTGCGTACTATTGTTTGTACAGATGAATGTGGTACCTTCAGGCGTTTTAAAATTGCTCCGAAGGATGAACCAGACTTGTGGAGGCCTCCAATTTTTTTTCCGGGGTCTTGGCTGATTTCTTTAGATTTTCCCATGATGTCAAGCAAAGACAGTTTGAGTTTGAAGGTAGGCCTTGAAATACATCCACAGGTACACCTACAATTGACTCAAATGATGTCAATTAGCCTATCAGAAGCTTATAAAGCCATGACATAATTTTCTGGAATTTTCCAAGCTGTTTAAAGGCACAGTGAACTTAGTGTATGTACATTTCTGACCCACTGGAATTGTGATACAGTGATTTATGAGTGAAATAATCTGTCTGTAAACAATTGTTGGAAAAATTACTTGTGTCATGCACAAAGTAGATGTCCTAACTGACATCCAAAACTATAGTTTGTTAACAATACATTTGTGGAGTGGTTGGAATTTTAAGGACTCCAACCTAAGTGCATGTAATCTTCCGACTTCAACTGTATGTGTAGTCAACCTCGTTCTGAAGTTATCGGCAGTCAGTCAGACAGATATACTCTTAGAAAAAGAGGTGCTATCTAAAACCTTGTGCTTCTACATCTGCATTGCTTGCTCTTTGGGGTTTTAGACTGGGTTTCTGTATAAGTACTTTGTGACATCTGCTAATGTAAAAAGCGCTTAAAAAATAAATTTGATTGATTGGTTCATAATCTGTCCCCATAGGAGAACTCTTTGTTTGCAGGTAGAACCCTTTTTGGTTCCAGGTACAACCCTTTTGGGTTCCATGTAAAACCATTTCTACAGAGGTTATTATGTAGAACCAAAACGGGTTCTCCTATGGGGACAGCCGAAGAACAATTTTGGAACCCTTTTTTTTAAGAGTGCAAAGGTTTTTAAGAGCCACGTTACTAACGAAGACTCTGGGAAACAACTCGGCTACTAAAGATACATCGTTAGAAGAGGTTCTGATGATGAACTGAACGCTACGAAGGCGCTTGTAAACCAGGCTCTGGCCTATATTAAATGATCCAAGCTTGCTCTACTGAATAGCCTACGCCTACAACTCTAGCATTCTTTAGTGGATTCGAGATTTCTTTCTAAATACATCTAGTTACAACTTCGGCATGCATAAGCTGATCCAAACCTGCAGTGCCTTCTTAATAAAGCTACAACTTTGTCTGACGCTGCATTAGTTAATCCAATCCTGCTCTTGTGTTCAGACTTACTCAAGAGTTGTCTTTTCTAGATGCACAACATCAATCAGAAAGTATTGCGCAACACAATGCTTTGCTGTGGATACATCAAGCTATAATGTAAGTGAAAGTGCAAAGTTCATAGTGCTGTAAAAAAAAGTCACCCAGTGACGGTCAGGCCATTAACTAAAGGGCTTGCCAAATAAAAGCAGCGTTGGAAGTTATGGAAGTGCTCCTGGCTGTGAGTTTCCTGTGTGGAGCTGAGGCTGTGGATATAGGTTTCACAAGGGGTGGGATACACTATGCAGCAACAGGTAAGAAAATATGCAACTCACACACCCGATGAAGCTAAATGAGGTTTCACCTGCCCTGAACCACAATGAGAGGAGTGAGAAACATGTCTTATATTTCAGATAATGCTAGTACCTATTGTTGGAAGACCCAACTGCTCCACAAAGGAAATGTGCTATTCAATACTCTAACCCAAGATCAAACAGCTGATGGAAAAACAAGTTTTATTAACAATGAACTGTTGTCTCTTGAAATGAGTTGTGTTACTTTGAAATTAGAACACTACCGACATAACCCCTTGCTGCTAGTTCTCACTACGGCCAATCAATTAGACCTGATATAGTCCTGCATATCCCTTCAACAGTGTATATGGTGCATTGGAACTTCTTCACTTGTTCTCTGGTCCAGGATCAGTTTTCTCCTCCTAGCCACAGTCTCTCCCAGATGAGCTCACTGACTAATTTCGTCCACATTTCTGGGGTTCCGCCTGAGAATTCCAAGCAGAATTCCCGACCCCATCCCATTCCCACTCCGCACGCCTGTGCAGAACCGATTTTTATAATTCCCTGGCTGCTTCCAGAGGGCTGGTGCGAGGTGAGAGCTTGGGAAAATGGTCTTCTGGAGACAAAGCGCAGAAGAGCAGATGATTTTGACCCCTACACACCCAAAGACCAGCAACTGTGAGCTTAAGCCAAGAGAGAACTCAAGAGAGACAAAACCTAAATAAAACAACACAGAGTGTAAGCCAAAAGAGAACTCATAGAAAACTGAAACAAAATAGTTGTGCAGCAGGTAGTGTGATCTTGTTGGAGACAGACAGACACTGCAAGTGATCAAAGGCATGATCAAAGGTGCCAATCTGCAGTGTGTGTCTACTGGCTAGACTACTAAAGCCACGCTCATTAAGGTGTTACACCTGGGTGAATCTCCAGACATTCTTTGAATTCTCATCAAACAGTGGATCTGTAATTGTCAGCAGCATTCTTTTCAACAGTTTCTGTTTGATGTTTTTTGTTGTTTTAAAGTAGAAGATTTACATTATATTTGGTTTATTTGGATCTTTTAACTTAAACATTGGAGTGGAAAGTGCTACAAATTGTGTCAAAAAAGAATAACTTAAGATGCCCCCTATTCTCCAAACAAGATGGTATATTCCATTAATTGTAGTAGTTGGAACAACTGAGAGCCGAAAGTAGGCTACATTTTTTATTATACATAGAATAAGAAATACAAAATGCTCTGTAATATTTTCCACCTTTACTGTGAGCCCAGCGCAGAGCATTGCCACAGCAGCCAAAGTCAACAAGCTGTGTCCTTGGTGTAGCCACACGAGAACGACCCTCTGGGTAAAGTTGCCAGTTCTGCTTCCAAACACACACATTCCTTCCAAAGAAGAACGTGCCCAATACTCTAATTCTCCCTCTATGGTGGTGGTGGCGAAAGGGACTGAAGCCCAGGAAAAAAAGTGTGTGTGTGTGTGTCCGCACATGTGTGTGTGAGACACTGTCAGTAGACACACAGGCTGCAGAGTTACCCAGAGCCAGCCAACAACATTGGGGTTTGGATGGGCCACATTATGACTGGTTAGCTCTTCTACCCCACATCTAACAGGGTGCGGTACAGACGTACCTGACTCTGCCTTCTTTCCCCTGGTAGGCTACGCTACACTACTATAATGTACTGTAGTTACTCTATGCAAACAAAACAGCAGGGAAGCGATATTGGCTGTCATGTCTTGTTAAATCTAATTGAAATCCCAGCACCAATTTCCCCACAGCCACATTCTGTCTTCCTTTTACTGCACGTTTCAACACAGCACTGAGGCACCGAGTCGCTGTGGAACTTAACAGGCTATGCTGTCCTAACAGTATTTTGATATGGTCTTGGATGGTGTGTGTGTGTGTGCATGCGTGAGTGCATGCCTGCATGCATGTATGTGTATGGTGAGTGTGAGCTACAGATAATGACTAAAGCTTTGGGCTCGTCCTACCTCTCAGACAATACACCAGAGCACATCAGGAATTCCTTCACTAACACCGCAGGACACATTCTGACTGTGTCGCCATGGTAACCACAGCAGCTTGTCCATGGCAGCAGTCTGTGGGCCCCAGTAGGTTCCTGTAAGGGGGCGATATGACTGTGTCCTGCTCAGAGACCTGCTGTCACTGTTCTAAACTCAGAATAATGGACCTCTGGTGAGAGGGGACATGTCACACATACACTATAAATGCATCGCATAACCCTACTGCTTGCGAAGAGACAGCTTGCTCTGTCATTGACTAAGTCCCAGTGGGCACCGATGATAACAATTTATGACTTTTGGCCCAGCACTGTTATGACTCAACACGTGATACACAGAGATCCATTTATCCAATACAAGATGGTTTCACAAACCAGCTAGGATTCAATTGTGACATATGACACAGTTGACACGATATTAAACATCTGTCTTTTGAGTTCCTTGAAAAAGAGGTTTACAATGTCGCTGCGTATTGAGAAAACATTCTCAATACGTACGTGTGTGTGTGTGTGTGTGTGTGTGTGTGTGTGTGTGTGTGTGTGTGTGTGTGTGTGTGTGTGTGTGTGTGTGTGTGTGTGTGTGTGTGTGTGTGTGTGTGTGTGTGTGTGTGTGTGTGTGTGTGTGTGTGACAGAGAGAGAGAGAGAGAGAGAGAGATTGAGTAAGTGTCTGGCTGGTAAAACCCAAATCTACAAAGGGAAGCAGCATTGCGCCACATAGCAGTCATCCTGCTATTCTCTCTCTCCACTCCAGAGAATGTTAACAGCCCTTCCAATCAAACAGCGCAGTATGTCTGATAACAACAAATAAGGGGTTCTTGCTCCCCAACAGTCCTGACTTACTATAGGATTATAGGTAATTTAGTACCATGACCTCTGTAGCTCAGTTGGTAGAGCATGGCACTTGTAACGCCAGGATAGTGGGTTTGATTCCTGGGACCCATACTTAAAATGTATGCATGCATGACTGTATGTCGCTCTGGATAAAAACTTCTGCTAACTGGCAAATTAAAAATATTATGTTACAATCCAAAACAGAAAAACAGACTCTCTCTCACTAATGGTCTACAGTACTTCTCACCACAGAACAAAAGACACCCTTGAAACAGTACAAAAGTGCCCTGCAGTACATACCTCCTGGTTTAATTAACTAAAGAGCTAATCAAGACCTTTGAAATATCAAAGTAGCTATCATCACCACAAAAGAGCAACCCACTGGGCACACACTGGTTGAACCAACGTAAACTAGACGTTGAATTGTCTTCTGTGCCCTAATATTACCTCACTCATGAGATGTCTGATGGAACTCCAGTTGTCAATGTCCCACAAAAATCCTGTTGTTTATGAAGGAACATAGAAAAGCATATGGAACATTGCGCAGTAGGAATTAGTGAGGACCTGGGGGAGGTCAAAACCTAATAGAATTTAAGATGATGATTGATAGCTGTCTTTTAAAGGTAAGTCCTGTAAAAACTCTGGAGAGGTTCCTGGTAAACTGTACGACATGACATCACACAGAGCTTTCTATGTCTCTCGTACATCTTTCAAACCAAGACGTTTTTCGTCTACTTTTCTTTATATATGTAATGTATTGCCAGCGACAAACCCTATACTTTCATTTCCACTAACCGACCTAGTCATGATTGAGGTAAAGGTCAGGCACTGACGTTGGGCGATTAGGCCTGGCTCACAGTCTGCGTTCCAATTCAACCCAAAGGTTTTGGATGGAGTTGAGGACAGGGCTCTGTGCAGGCCAGTCAAGTTCTTCCACACCGATCTCGACAAACCATTTCTGTATGGACCTCGCTTTGTGCACGGGGGCATTGTCATGCTGAAATAGGAAAGGGCCTTCCCCTTGACACAAAGTTGGAAGCACAGAATCGTCTAGAATGTCATTGCATGCTGTAGTGTTAAAATTTCCCTTCACCGGAACTAAGGGGCCTAAGCTGAACCATGAAAAACAGCCCCAGACCATCATTCCTCCTCTACCAAACTTTACAGTTGGCCCTATGCATTGGGGCAGGTAGCTGTACTGTATTGTACTGTACTGTACTGTGCTGTCCAAACTTGTGAAACATAGACGTCTATGATTGGTTTTTCTGGAAGATGTTTTCTAAGACCCCCTTTTCATCTGTTTGACAAGAAATCAAAGCCCTTGCTTATTCTTCATTTCTAGGATGGAACATTTTATATATATTTTTATATATGCCTTAATAATTTAAAAAAATTTGACACAGCTTTCATTTGACATGCTCATATGAACTTTACATGTTGGTGCTCAAGGGGCCTTTTACATGGAAATGACCGCTATCAAAGTACTCTACAAACATATACAAAAGCACATGTGAAAACACACAAGCATGCATTGCACACAGCCACACACACAAGCATGCACACACCCACATCTGCATGAACCCCCTTTTTATTTGCACTGACTCTCTTGCACCGACTCTATGCACACTCACTGAACTCTGCATATTGACGCCACACACACACACACACACACACACACACACACACACACACACACACACACACACACACACACACACACACACACACACACACACACACACACACACACACACACACACGCAGCACTCTGCTGCTACTCTGTTTATTATCTATCCTGATTGCCTAGTCACTTTTACCCCCACCTACATGTACATAATATTACCTCAATTACCTCGTACCCCCAGCACATTGACTCAGTACCGGTACTCCTTGTATAGTATCGTTATTGTTATTTTATTCTGTTACTAATCCCATGAAAATGTTTAGCAAATGTTTCTGATTTGTTTTGATGTGTAAGCATACAACTGACACAAAGATACTATACCTGTGCATAGTGTGTGGAGTTCAACATATACAAAACAGTCAAACTTACAATAAATACACATTAAATATGCATGTTACTGTTTCAGTTCCCATAGTAAAAAAAAGATTCACAGAAAGTACAAAAGGAAATCCCCCTCAAACCAAAACACATTCACACACAGTTAACACACACTGTTTAAAGGCATATTTTGCCATACCTTTCTCAGCTGGATGAGCCCTGTAGAAGTGCTCTTGCACTGGTTTCTCATTTTGTGAAATCTGACACTGGATGAGGCAGCATTCATTCGCATGATTTCCTTTAGATCAAAATGTCCTTTATCCCCTTTCTCCTTCGGTTTTACACCCCTACCCCTGCCTCCAAGCTGCTCTCTCACTTAGCATAGCCCCTTGCCTCTTCTTTCCAAGCAGCCAAAGAGCTTCTCCTAGTTTCCCCACAAACTTGTTTGAAAAAGGACTAGGCAGTCCCTCCCCTTTCAGCCAAAATGTTTTCAGTTATTCTCTCTCAAACACTCACTCGGACTATCTTCTCTTTCAATGATGTTGCCTCTCTCTCTCTCAAACTTTCCCACCCCTCCTCTCATGGTCCCCTCCCTCTCTCCCTCCCTCCCTATAGTACCTCCCTCCCTCCTCCTCTCCATTTCCATCATCAGCTCAACCCATACCCCCAACCCCCCCACCGCTGAACTAATCTGCAGCTGGCTGGGAGAATGAAGCCCTGGTTTCCAGGGAAACGGAGTGTCCTGCTCAAAAGAGGAATGGAGCAGGAAGGGGCAAAACTGAGAATAACTGAAAACATAAATAAGGGCCTCCTCCGGGAGCCAATTAAAAGCTCTGAAGGGCCTCTCTTCCTCTCTCTGAGGGGACAGTGGGGGCCTGGCTTTCCTGCACTCCACTGTCTTTATCTCGGATAGTAGCTTTTATTTACTGACCAGTGACCAGTCCACAAACCACCCAATAAAACCAGAGCAACAACATGTGTTTAATGCAATGTGTTTTGGTAGCTACAGATGGCCTGTTGTTCCTCTGCCCTAACATGGGATGGCAATGTTTTGGTTGACTTCCAGTAATTCAGTAATTACAGGTGAATTAATGGTTTTAAAGATGTATAGTTCCCTCACTAGATGACTGACACGTGAGACTCCCACTGTCTCAGAAAAAAAAGAGTGACAGATTGAGTGAAAATATAAGTTAGATGTGAGTCTGACATTTTGATGACATCTAAGGCTAACAAAGGCATAGGAGTGTATTTTTATTGTATCAGTAAAACATAACTACTTGTTTGGTTCAGCAGAGGCTGCTGAGGGGAAGACAGCTCCCAATAATGGCTCGAATGGAGTCAATGGAATGAAATCAAACACATCAAAGATGTAGTTTCCATGTGGTTGATACCATTCCATTCACTCTATTCCATCCCCCCCTCAGCAGCCTCCACTGGTGTGGTTATAGTCTCTCTGGGTTCTCACTGAGAGAGTTCAATGAGTTGAACTAGACTACCTTACCCTTTCCTAGGCTACCCTTCACAAATATCAGTGACTCCAACATGGCATAGAACCAGAGAAACAAACTCTGTGACCTTCAGGGCCAAGGTCTGACCTCTCCCTTTGAAGTGCAGGAGAGATTTGAAAAGCCTGTATTTCCCCATCAATGGCTGAGGGGACAGGATGGTGGCAATAACATCTGTTTGGCATTTCTCCTAACTTTTGTGTGGCTAGATCCCCGTTTCCTTGTCCTCTCTACTCAACAGCTGGGATGTGGAGGACCTCTGTCCAGAGACACGCACCATGACTAGGAATGATACTATCAGTTTTAGATAGATGAAGCCCTATCGATGACATGTTCAATTAAATAATTAATCTAATGATAATGCAAACACTTGGACAGCTATTCTAAGGACTGAAACCATTGTCTGTATCTCACCTTCTCCTCTGTCTCCCTCTTTTGGACAACCCAACATCTGCACAGTGAATGTGTGAATTCCTGCACAAAACATATATATTTTATCAAAAGTTTTTTTTAAACGTATCTACTAAGCTTAATGTATTGAAATAACTTGATCATGTCGGGAGCATATTACCTCACGAGGATTTTTCCCCAACCCATTATATTATTATATGGATGTGGCCGGTTTGTTATTAGGTGCCTATAGCTTTAAGACGTCGGCATCTGGGGTGTTATCATTACGCCAAACAGTTGCAAACATGCAACGAAAACTAGCGTTTCTATTGGACAGATCTGGCTAGGTCCCGCCCTGTTTGATGAACCTATCCAATAGAAACGCTAGTTACTGTTGCAAAATAAAACTTTTGCAACTATTTGGATTAATGATTACACCCCTGTAAAGTGACGTAAACACCCGGAAGTTACCGGTTGTTTTGCAGTTATGTTTACAATGAAAATACATGCTAGTTGAGGTTGATATCTTCTATTGAATGATTTGATAATATATTAGCTAGGGTTGAGCGTGCTGCATGTTGACTGAAGAAAGGACATGACGGTTTGATTGGTCACGTACTCATTTTGAGGTAATATGTGTTTACATGGCAATAGACTAGTCATATTACTAATAACTAGCTAACGTAGCTAAGCAAGCCTCTGTATCACAGTTCAGCTATATAGCCCAGGCTTAACGACTGTAGCCCCTTAAATTAATGTCAAAATATACCTTGCAGGCCTTTGATACTAGCTAGTTGAACTTACTTGGAATTCTTCTTGATTTGCAGTGGGACATATTTTCAGAGGACATAGGTGGGCTATGTCTGTCCTCAGCTTTGACGCATCTGTGGAATTGTGAGCAAGCAGTTCTAAGGGGCAATGATTGGAAGCCAATTATCAATATCTGAAAGCAATTGAAGCCGTAATGTGGATAACTTCCGAACCGTAATAGCTATGTTTATTCATTATTGTGAAAACTTGTGGACAATGTTTTATCTATAATTTTAGACTTTTTCAAATCTACTTTTTAAGTTAAGTGTTAGCGATATTATCATCATAGTTATGGCTGCTTTGAGTGCCAGAAGCTTCCTCTTAAACCTAAGGTACACCGTCCATAGAGTTGGAAGTTCTGTAAGAGTCCGACTCATACCTAGCACCAGAACATGTCTTGTCAAAAGAGGCCAGATTTTAACCCAGATGCCAAAAGTCACCCTGCTGTGCTGGGGAGCAGTGAATGCCACATCCTGTATGGCAAGATGCCAAGAGGCCTCCCTGGCACCCCAGACTACAGACAGGAAGTCTGTAGCCAAAGTCCAGGTGCACAAGCTGGTGTTCTTCCTGCGCCTCAGCCTGCGCGCCCTGGTGTTACTCCTGAAGTTCGGCCCGCTCCTGTTGCTCTATCCTCTGACTGTCTTCTCCTCTTACTGGGCCTCTCGCTGGCTGGATGCCCTGCTGTGGGTCACTGAGACCTCTGGTCCTGCCTTCATTAAGCTGGGCCAGTGGGCCAGCACACGCAGGGACATCTTCTCCCAGGACTTCTGCGAATGTTTTTCCAGGCTGCACGTGCGTGTGCGTCCACACTCCTGGGCCCACACCAAGCAGTGTCTGCGCCGGGCATTTGGGGAGGGCTGGAGGAGGCTGTTTGTGTTTGAGGGCAGGGAGCCTGTGGGGTCAGGATGCGTGGCTCAGGTGTACCGGGGATGGGCCAGGGTGGACAGCGTGGAGGACACAGCCTTCCAGGCCCTGGTGGAGGAGATGGAGAGAGAGGATATGCTGGAGGCCTGGGAGATCCTGGGACTAAAGGGTGTCCTGGGGACCCTTAGGGGGCTGTGGAAGGAGAAAGAGGATGAGGAGGACGACGGCCATCATGAAACCAGGGAGAGGAGCTACACAGATGCCCCTAATGGGGACGGTACAGAGAAAGAGCATCTGATTCCTGTAGCTATTAAGGTGGGTATCAGTCAACATGAGGGAAAGCATTTTTTTGAGGGAGGAGCCTCCAGAATAAGCTGGTCTGTGGCTTATTGACAACTATCTCCTGTTAGAGAGACGAGGCAACCTCCAAAGTGTTCCAAACAGAGGACTGTATTGACATAATGGGAATGTACATGGATAACTGACAGCACAAGTAGAGCAACAAGGCTATTAACAAGGGAAGGACTGAATGGAAATCTATGCAGTGCATTCGGAAGTATTCAGACCCCTTGACTTTTTCCACATTTCGTTACGTTACAGCCTTATTCTAAAATTGATTCCATTGCTTTTTTCACATTTATCAGTCTACACACAATACCCCAAAATGACAAAGCAAAAATAGTTTTTTAGAAATGTTTGCAAATGTATTAAAAATAAAAAACTGAAATCACATTTGCATACGTATTCAGACACTTTACTCAGTACTTTGTTGAAGCACCTTTGGCAGCGATTAAAGTCTTGAGTCTTGGGTACGACGCTACAAGCTTGGCACACCTGTATTTGGGGGGTTTCTCCCATTGTTCTCCTCAAGTGCTGTCAGGTTGGATGGGGAGCGTTGCTGCACAGCTATTTTCAGGTCTCTCCAGACATGTTCGATTGGGTTTAAGTCTGAGCTCTGGCTGGGCCACTCGAGGACATTTAGAGACTTGTCCCGAAGCCACTCCTGTGTTGTCTTGGCTGTGTGATTAGGGTTGTTGTCCTGTTGGAAGGTGAACCTTCGCCCCAGTCTGAGGTCCTGAGCGCTCTTAAGCAGGTTTTCATCAAGGATCTCTCTGTACTTTGCTCCGTTCATCTTTCCCTCGATACGGACAAGTCTCCCAGTCACTGCTGCTGAAAAATATCCACACAGCATGATGCTGCCACCACCATGCTTCACCGTAGGGATGGTGCCAGGTTACCTCCAGACATATTCAGGCCAAAGAGTTCAATCTTGGTTTCATCAGATGAGAGAATCTTGTTTCTCATGGTCTGAAAGTCCTTTAGTTGCCTTTTGGCAAACTCTAAGCGGGCTGTCATGTGCTTCCATCTGGCCACTCTACCATAAAGGCCTGATTGGTGGAGTGTTTCAGAGAATGTTGTTCTTCTGGAAGGTTCTCCCATCTCCACAGAGGAACTCTGGAGCTCTGTCAGTGACCATCAGGTTCTTGGTCACCTCCCTGACCAAGGCCCTTCTGCCCCGATTGCTCAGTTTGGCCGGGCGGACACCTCTAGGAAGAGTCTTGGTGGTTCCAAACATCTTCCATTTAAGAATGATTGAGACCACTGTGTTCTTGGGGACCTATAATGCTGCAGACATTTTTTTGGTACCCCCAGATCTGTGCCTCGACACAATCCTGTCTCGGAGCTCTACGGACAATTTCTTCGACCTCATGGCTTGGTTTTTGCTCCGACATGTGCTGTCAACTATAGACAGGTGTGTGCCTTTCCAAACCATGTCCAATCAATTGAATTGGTGGACTCCAATCAAGTTATAGAAACATCTCAATGATGATAAATGGAAACAGGATGCACCTGAGCTCCATTTTGAGTCTCATAGCAAAGGGTCTGAATACTTTTGTAAATAAGGTATTTATTTAAATTTTTTATTATTATTATTATATTTTTAACCCTCTTTTGCTCCCCAATTTCGTGGTATCCAATTATTAGTAGTTACTGTCTTGTCTCATCGCTACAACTCCCGTACGGGCTCGGGAGAGACGAAGGTCGAGAGCCATGCGTCCTCCGAAACACAACCCAATCAAGCCGCACTGCTTCTTAACACAGCTCGCATCCAACCCGGAAGCCAGCCGCACCAATGTGTCGGAGGAAACGCCGGACACCTAGCGACCTGGTAAGCGTGCACTGCGCCCGGCCCGCCACAGGAGTCGCTAATGCGCGATGAGACAAGGATATCCCTACCGGCCAAACCCTCCCTTACCCGGATGACGCTAGGCCAATTGTGCGTCGCCCCATGGCCCTCCTGGTCGCGGCCGGCTGCGACAGAGCCTGGGCTTGAACCCAGAGTCTCTGGTGGCACAGCTAGCACTGCGATGCAGTGCCTTAGACCACTGCGCCACCCGGGAGGCGTAAATAAGGTTTTTCTGTGTTCATTATTTTTTACATGTGCAAAAATTCTAAAAACCTGTTTTCGCTTTGTCATTATGGGGTATTGTGTGTAGATTGATGAAGAAAAAATAAATGTAATCCATTTTAGAATAAGGCTGTAATTTAACGATGTGGAAAAATTCAAGGGGCCTGCTTTCCGAATGCACTGTATGCTCTTTGCACATATTACAATACAGCTATACATAAAGGCAGCATACAACATTTGTGTTGAGGAGAGGCTGACTGCATCACTTCTTTTTTTTACCCCCTTATTCTCCCCAATTTTGTGATATTCATTTGCAATCTAATTCCGATCCTGTCTCATCGCTGCAACTCCCCAACGGGCTCGGGAGAGGCGAAGGTCGAGTCATGTGTCCTCCGAAACATGATTCGCCAAACCGCGCTTCTTAACACCCGCCCGCTTAACCCGGAAGCCAGCTGCACCAATGTGTCGGTGGAAACACTGTTCAACTGACGACCGAAGTCAGCCTCCAGGCGCCCGGCCCACCACAAGGAGTTGCTAGAGCCAAGTAAAGTACCCCCGGCCAAATCCTCCCCTAACCCGGACGACGCTGGGCCAATTGTGCGCTGCCTTATGGGACTCCCGGTCACGGCCGGTTGTGACATAGCCTGGGATCGAAGCCTTGTCTGTAATGACGCCTCAAGATCACTTCCTTTTTTAAGAAATGTGTTGCAAATTCCAAATTGTTTGCATAGTCAACTTACACACAGCTCTGACACACACACTTACCCAACCAGACATGCCACCAGGGGTCTTTTCAGTCCCCAAATCCAGAACAAATTCAAGAAAGTGTACAGTATTATATAGAGCCGTTATTGCATGAAACTCCCTTCCATCTCATATTGCTCAAATGAACAGCAAACCTGGTTTAACAAAACAGATAAAGCAACACCTCATGGCACAATGCCACTCTCCCCTATTTGACCAAGATAGTTTGTGTGTATGTAATGATATGTAGGTTACTTGTGCCATTGCTTCTGTCGTTAGAAACAGAAAAGATTAGCATTCCTGAAACAATATTTTGTTGAAATATCATTGGATCTAATTGATTGCACCCAAATTGGCTATTTTAATTTATTGGATTCATATAATTGTAAATATAGTACCTAACATCCAATTTGGACAATATTGTTCCTAACAATGAGTAAGAAATGAAGAATCCAATGACATGGTCAAATGCCACCCACAGACCCCCCCACACCCAACCCCAACCACCAGTATACAGTATCAGTTATCTATGTCTGACAAGTAGTATACAGTTGAAGTCGGAAGTTTACATACAGCTTAGCCAAATACATTTAAACTCAGTTTTTCCACAATTCCTGACATTTAATCCTTGTAAAAATTCCCTTAGGTCAGTTAGGATCACCACTTTATTTTAAGAATGTGAAATGTAGGAATAATAGTAGAGAATTATATATTTCAGCTTTTATTTATTTCATCACATTCCCAGTGGGTCAGAAGTTTACATACACTCAATTAGTATTCGGTAGCATTGCCTTTAAATTGTTTAACTTGGGTCAAACATTTCGGCTAGCCTTCCACAAGCTTCCCACAATAAGTTGGGTGAGTTTTGGCCCATTCCTCCTGACAGAGCTGGTGTAACTGAGTCAGGTTTGTAGGCCTCCTTGCTCGCACACACTTTTTCAGTTCTGCCCACAAATTTTCTATAGGATTAATGTCAGGGCTTTGTGATGGCCACTCCAATACCTTGACTTTGTTGTCCTTAAGCCATTTTGCCACAACTTTGGAAGTATGCTTGAGGTCATTGTCCATTTGGAAGACCCATTTGCGACCAAGCTTTAACTTCCTGACTGATGTCTTGAGATGTTGCTTCAATGTATCCACATAATCTTCCTGCCTCATGATGCCATCTATTTTGTGAAGTGCACCAGTCCCTCCTGCAGCAAAGCACCCCCACAACATGATGCTGCCACCCCGTGTTTTACGGTTGGAATGTTGTTCTTCGGCTTGCAAGCCTCCCCCTTTTTCCTCCAAACATAACGATGGTCATTATGGCCAAACAATTATTTTTTTGTTTCATCAGACCAGAGGACATTTCTCCAAAAAAATACAATCTTTGTCCCCATGTGCAGTTGCAAACCGTAGTTTGGCTTTTTTATGGCGGTTTTGGAGCAGTGGCTTCTTCCTTGCTGTGCGGCCTTTCAGGTTATGTCGATATATGACTCGTTTTACTGTGGATATAGATAATTTTGTACCTGTTTCCTCCAGCATCTTCACAAGGTCCTTTTCTGTTGTTCTGGGATTGATTTGCACTTTAAAAGTACGTTCATCTCTAGGAGACCGAACGCGTATCCTTCCTGAGCGGTATGACGGCTGCGTGGTCCCATGGTGTTTATACTTGAGTACTATTGTTTGTAAAAATGAACGTGGTACCTTCAGGCATTTGGAAATTGCTCCCAAGGATGAACCAGACTTGTGGAGGTCTCCATTTTTTTCTGAGGTCTTGGCTGATTTCTTTTGATTTTCCCATGATGTCAAGCAATTGCTTTCATGGAGGACTGACTTGAGGATGACCACACAATTTATTTTTGTCATGAGCAAAAGCTATTGGTTTTCTAACTAAAGTTGCAAATAAAATGTTATTTATTTAAAAACACAAGAGACCAGCAACATTGATAAAGCTATGGCAATAGCAGCGACTGCGGCATCTAGTGGGCAAAACCTGGTACTTTCACACTCATTTATGGTTAATGCAAGCGAATGCAATGGTTAATTGAACAGGGGAAAAAAACAACACTAGATTCACAGGGATTACATTACATAGGATGAAAAAGCAATACTCCAAGCCGCAGCTCCATATTACTTGTCAGATATAGAGAACTGATACTGTATGGCTTTTGACCATTTTATTGGATTCCTCAGGTCTTACTCGGGTAGGAAAAAATGTTGGTTCAAATCAGATTTTGGGTACTATATTTGAATATTATGTGAATCCAAATAATTTAAGGGATCATTTGGATGCAATCAATTAGCTTAATTTCTCAGAGATCAAATTACAACTAAACAAAATAATGTTTCAGGAATGCTAATCTTATCTGTTTCTAACTACAGAAACAATTTCAGCACAATCTCAGATTGGGGGGGGGGGGTGTTTCTGAATTGACATGGAATGCCAGTTTACTACCCATAGCCTAGGCTCTAGAGTGGAAGGGGAGCCTACTGCAGGAGTTTGAAAGTTACAGAGTTTGTGTCCCTGAGAGAGGGCTGTGACAATGAGATGGTGTGCTAAAAGTCACAGGCAGGGAATTCGTTAAATGTTATGAGGTGCCAATAACTGCATATCTGTACTCAAATTTACTTATTATATATGGGACATGATTTTGTTAGGAAACAACATGCAATAAATGCCCTCCTCTTTCTTCATCTCCTCCTCTTCTCTCTGTCCAGGTGCTTCATCCAGGGATCAGGAGACAGGTAGAGATTGACATGCTACTGATGAGGGCAGGCAGCTGGCTCATCAACTGTCTGCCTGGATTCAAATGGCTCAGCCTGCCTGAGATAGTGGAGGAGTTTGAGGTGCTCATGACCAAACAGGTAGACAACTCCAGTACACACACACTTTGAGTGCCAATTGAATAGCTGTAGGTTTTATCTATTTCAAGGGCAGTTTTTAGGGATTGAATATCCTGTTTTATTGCAGATTGACCTGCGGTTTGAAGCCAATAACATCGAAAGATTCCGGGAGAATTTCAAGGATGTTGATTTTGTCAAGTTCCCAACTCCTCTTCGACCATTTGTCACCAGGTCCATTTTAGTGGAAACCTTTGAGGTGAGTTGAGACGGCACCTTCACCACAATGCCAAATATGAATAGAAGAAAGTAATGACACAACACCAGTAAAACATCTATGGGAGAGGTTGAATAATAGTGATGCGCAGTTCAAACGATTCGTTCTTTTTGAACGACTCTTTTTACTGAGTCAAGTGTCACGTTTTGGCCTGCTTGCCACAATGAGTCCTACAGCAGGATTAATACACGCTCCTCCGGGTTCAGCGGCTCCAGACGACGTGCTCTGACCAACAACTGTCTATCATATGTGCACGTAGAAAAATAGATCATGCTGCAGGCATCATAGAGAATGAAGACATGCTTACAACTGATTGTTGATCACATGGTGCTAGAATGAATGCAATTGATTGATTATGGATTGTTATGATGGACACAGCGTTGTAGAACCAAAACATACACCGTCTCTGCTCAACAAACTTGAACTCGAGAACTAATTGTTTGGGGGGGCTGCTACAGTTCAAGCGATATTGTGCTTATCACTCTCACGGCAGTCAAGCAATTGCATTCCGTCATGAGTCATTCACAATCTAGTCAAGTTGCGGGCGCAAATAAATCATTTTATTTGTATGTCTAGCAGGCACAAATGCCAGTTGTTTAAAGCACACTTTTACAAGTCTCAGTCACAAATGTCAGCTCCAATAAGCCTCCTATAGTGAACAAGTTTTCTGTGTAAGTTTTCAGTTCATCGTTTGCCAGTAGTGGGTACTGCTTGCTCTGGGCATTACTGAATCAAATTAGTCGAAAGAGACAACTTAACCATCGCTATTGAATAAGTAACCTGTTTACTGTTTCAGGAGAGTGAGCCCATCTCCAACTACCTGAGACCTGAGGTCCCTCTAAAGGTGAAACAGAGAATTGCCAGGATGGGAGTGGAGACACTTCTCAAGATGGTGAGAGGGCCTAAGCATGTCCCTCATTGTGACATTTGCAACTGGAAAAACATATTTGTAATCCTTCATATACCTTCTTCTTTCTTAACATTGAATCAAGCTTACCAGCTCCGTATCCTCCTATTTGTGTTTGTATAGGTGTTTGTGGATAACTTTGTGCATGCGGACCTGCACCCGGGTAACATCCTGGTCCAACGTAGTGGGGGTGGAGGGGACAACGACCCCCAGGAAAGGGTCACCCTGACGGACCTGTGCGACACAGTGGTGGTGAGCATGAGGCCGGCCCCGGCCCCTCTGCAGCTGGTGCTGCTGGACGCTGGCATTGTGGCACAGCTCAACGACAGAGACCGTAGGAACTTCAGAGCCGTGTTCACCGCCGTGGTGCTACGACAGGTGAGAGACGCACCACACACAAACATGAATTTAGAACTTCCCCTAGAAGCTCCAGAGTAGGCCAAAGAGTGTTTATGAGGCTTCTCACTTGCCTTGAGTATTGTGATGGGGTATCCAATGATGTCATGAGCTTCTAACATCCATAGCTGTTATGTTTAGGGGGAACAGGTGGCAGAGCTGATCCTGAACCATGCCAGGACCAACGAGTGCCAGGACGTGCCACGGTTCAAGAAGGAGATGGCAGAGCTGGTGGACCATGCCCTCAGCAACACTCTCTCACTGGGGAAGGTCCAAGTAACTGATTTGCTATCCAGAGTCTTTGGATTGCTCATCACCCACAAGGTAAATAAAACCAGTCCTGGAGTGACAGTCTAGTTTCGAAAACCACCAACCTTTTCTGTAATATCAATAGTCATGGCTAG
Source organism: Salvelinus namaycush (assembly GCF_016432855.1). Classification (NCBI taxonomy): domain Eukaryota; kingdom Metazoa; phylum Chordata; class Actinopteri; order Salmoniformes; family Salmonidae; genus Salvelinus; species Salvelinus namaycush. The sequence goes on from NC_052314.1 coordinate 14,183,965, forward strand.
ACATCTCACATTGACTTAATTTACTGAATGTACAGCATATGAGTCTGTTACCAAGACTGCTGTTGACCTTGTGGTTTGTTTGCCCCTCAATCAGGTGAAGTTGGAGAGTAACTTTGCGTCCATTGTGTTTGCCATCATGGTGCTGGAGGGGCTGGGGAGGTCTCTGGACCCTAACCTGGACATACTGGAGCTGGCCAAGCCTCTGTTGCTCAAGAACGCTGCCTCCCTCCTCTGACTCCCCTTACCCACATACCACTACATCTGAGCAACACAGAAATAGGCAGTGTTTGAGAGCATCACCGACTGAGCAGACTGACGTATCTACAAATCATATGTATGATGCAAGGTGATTTGTTGGTCAGTCAGCAGAATTGATGCTCTCAAACACAGCCATGGATATCTCATATTTAGGGCCCAGAGTATTTCCTGGTCACATGGTCTGTAAAAAATCCTGGCCCTCCGCATGCTACATTAGTGACTGACTGAATATACCTTGTAGTGTGTACTTTTTACCTGTGAAATGTGAATCATTGCTTGATTTAAGGTATCCAAACATCTTAATAACTACCCTGGTAAACTGTTCCTTACCTTACATGCTGGTCAGATTAATTGTAAGTCATCATTTATACTTAAATGCCCATGTGATTTCCGTGTAAAAAAAATAATAATTTTGTGCGCACTACAGACAATTTTTTCATTGAATAAAATAGAAGTGAGTTAACATATCTGAATTAGTGACAATCCTTAGTATATCATTTTATACCATTCTAGCAATCTCAGGGTATTGTTAGGACAAGGTAATGCGTTTGTCTGATGGCTAGGCAAAATCTTCCTTTTAGTGTGTATTAGAATATAGTAAGGTGTGTCAAGTCAACTGACCACCATTCTGTATGATAACACTACATTTTTTAAGTCTTTTTACACTCGCTAGTGAAATATATTTTATATGCATATACTGGTTAGATCATTAAATAATGCATCAAAAACTTTGCTTTTCTCTCTTTTCCTTGTGTCTTGAGGATAACTACTTATTAAATGAGTTAGGATATTACTAGTATTTAGTGAGAACTGCTCTAAACTGTCAAAGACCACAAGCCAGAGGACTCCATTAATTTACAATTTTATTAAATCTGTCAATGAAAAACACAGACAAGAGACGCAATTCTGTCAGGAAGAACAGTCAGCATGGCTGAGAGAGAGATCAGGAGCTTTTGGTGACCAAAAAAAACAAACATATTTTTTTATTTTCTTCACTGTCACAAGTCCAAACAGAGCAGCGTTGTCCATATAGTAGGGGAGGACGAGGTAACAACTGAGTAGAAAATAACTAATCAGAATAATAGTGACAGTAATAATAATTACAAAAGAAATTAAAAACATCTCTAAACAAACCAACACAATCACCTCAATAGGACGAGATTCAGTCACTGTCACAGAGAAATTTGCTTCTTTTTTTACATTAAATTAAATAGTTAAAAAAATATCTCACCCTTTACATACTTATTTTTATTTTATTGCGAAAAATAGGCAACTGGACTCTTAATTGTGATGAGCGTGAGAGAGCAGTTGAGTGGAACATATGGAGCATTGGCACAGATGCTGCAGTGCATCAATGCAGTACCCTCATCAACCACAAAGTGGTGCAGTTTCACATTCCACTTAGTGGCCTCCAGAGTGGTTCAGCCTTTCGCCACTGTCTGCTCTGGGCCAGTGTCCGTGACAGCCTCTTTTAGGAATGATGCGTGCATTGTTTCAAATCTGTCAGTCGGTCGTCTCTCCGGAGCCGGATCTTAGAGTTATGTACAAAGGTGGCTCAGTTGGTAGAGCATGGTGCTTGCAACGCCAGGGTTGTGGGTTTGATTCCCACAGGGGACCAGTACGAAAAAGTAAAATGTATGCACTCACTACTGTAAGTCGCTCTGGATAAGAGCGTCTGCTAAATGACTAAAAGGTCAAATGTGAAGGTAAATCCCTGAACGACATCCTACAAAGACAAGTGCAACCTCCATTTGACGAACCCCTTCTGGAGAAGCTCAGGATCAAAGATGGAGAGTTTCGTCTGTAGGTAATAAGGGGGATAATCAGATCTGGTAAAGCTGCCACGCCACAGGGACTCAACGATTGTTCTTGTTTTTGGGATAAAGAGGAAGAGAGGAATGGTGTGACTGGATCAGGAATGTCAACGGTTAAAGGGAGGAAGGATTTGAAAAAGTGAACATGAGGAACGTTGCTATTCTCACACGAGGCACCAAAAAGGTTAGCGCAAGTGGCTTCAAAATAAAACACAGAAGAAAACAAAAACATTGATAAAAAACAAATGAACCAATGAAACGCACAACTAAGTAACACCTGTCCATCATCATCATCCCGTCCTGTCAATCAATCAGCCTTCATGCATTTCACTCTTTTTCACGACAGAGAAACTCTTTACAGAAGAAGCAGTCCGGTTCATCGATCATCAGTCTTTTAGGATCTTTGTTTGTTCCGTGCCCTGTTTGTCTGTCTGTGTGGCAGCGGTTCAGTTCTGGAGACCCCTGGTGGGCTGGCTGCCCTCCGTGTCTCTGCAGTGGCCGGGACTGGCATGCAGCTCAGTGTTGGTGGCTGGGTGGGGGGGGGGCTGTAAACAGTTCAGTGACACTGTTTCAGTCCTGGGCATGGAGGGGGGAGCAGGGGCCTGAGGTACCCCTACAGAGAGAGGGAGTGGGGCAGGGGCTGGAGAGAGATGAGAGGAGAGGAAGAGTAGGGTAAAAGGGCAACTCCTAATCTGGAAGTGTTGTTGCTTCTCCTTTGTAGGAGAGGGACGTTCACACACACCTACAGACTGGGCAGTGTAGACACACACTAATAACAAACACTCACATACACACATAAACACACTTCTGCCTCAGCAAGTTTGGGCTGTGCTGCTGTAAGGTCAGGCAGATGGAGCAATCACACAGTCAGCATTCTGACAGAGGTTCTTATTGACTTCTAATGGGAAACCCATTATGCTCCGGATAAGACAGGAGAAGACTGGACAGGAGAAAACTGGCTGGGATATTGCAGAGAACCCATTCATATGGGTGGCTTAGTCTCTGTTTAGACTGAATTGGTCTTTCTAAGTAGGAGACATAGTCCTAACCATGGCTGCTCATGTTGTGTAGGGATCTCTGTCCTGCCTGTTAAGAACTGTGGGAGTTTGACTCCATCCAACTCCCTTCCTGGGGCCCTCTATTCTTCCTGTGAGGGGTTGTATGGGACCTATGGGGAGGACAGCAGAGGGAGCAGCCTCTCTCGGTCTGGTCTTTGACAGCTTTGTGGTTTCTGCTGAGGCTCTGTGGGCGTCTGTTGCATGTGTGTATGTCTATGTGTATGTGTGTGGCGGGCTCAGGACAAGGCAGAGAGGGACCGAGAAAAGGGAACCCCCTGTACCCCCCCACACCCTCTCACTCCCTCTCTCTCTCCAGCCTCGAGGGCCTGGCTTTGAGCAGGTTGTGGAGGCTGCCACTAGAGGGGGGGTTGGTGTCGCTACGAGTTGAGCCAGGGGTGGCTGAGGCAGTCCCCGGCTGACGCCCTCTTCTCTGGGACCATCTCCAGCATGGGCAGCAGGAAGTGGGTGAAGTGGCCGGCGTCCTCTGGTGCCCAGCCGTACTTCTCCACCAACACATCAAACAGAGACCAGGGCTTCAGCTTGGTGATGTGCCTCAGTTCACCTACAGTGGGAAGTAGAGAGAGGGATGGGGGAGGGAGTGAGAGAAAGAAATGAAGAGTAATAAGTTACAGTGCGATGCTATGTAAAGACTTACAATGAGAAAGAGTGTGAGAGCGCAATACAAAGAGAGAGAATTTAAAAAAGAGAGAGACAGAAGAGAGTAGAACTCGGGCCGCATCTCAATACTCCGTAGTGGCATCCTTTCTATGTGTCTTTGCTTTCATCAACACTGAATGGGTGGAAGCAAGGCATACTGCTTTCACTGACCTTACTATTTATAATTATTTACAGTGTAGATGAAGGAAAGGAAACAAGCTTCTGACTATTGAGAGACAGCCCAAGAAAGGCAAATCAAGAGCCTGGAGCAGTGTCTGACTGGGAGTCAGTCAGAACACATGAACACCATAGAGAGATAAAAGGAGTGAATTAAGACATAATTTACAACCGACAAGACATTCGAGGGAGAGAGAGAGAGCATCAATCAGAATATTAGAGCCCCATGATTAGAACATGAGAGAAGCAGGGTAGAGCAGGGTAGCATGCTGTTTCTACCAGCCAGGTCACCCGTGATACAAGTCAGTATTCAACGTCCATCCATGTCTGAGGACATCGGGAGATGTGGATGCCAGCCACTAGGGGCAACAGTGAGCACTGTTACCTTCAAGTAGGGTTCAGTTTTGCTACGGCGTTGTGGACGAGGATGGGCGGAAGCATCTGCCTTTGGTGCCAAAGGTTGCATGTTCGAATCCATCCAGTTGTTTTTTTATTTTTGTTTTAAGCCTATCCCAAACCTTAACGCTTACCTTAACCATTCGGAGTTAATACCTAACCTTAAAAATTCAGAGTTAATGCCTAAACTTAACCTTAAACACTTTGAAATTTGACATTTGGAACAACTTCAAATGTTTGACATTTGAGAAACATGGATGAACGTCTAATTTTGACGTGAGACTGTGAGAGCTAGTTGGTTTCTACAGACACACCACTTACCAGGAGCAGAGACCGGCAGAGAGAGACACAGCGGTAACACACATAGACTGGCAGACAGGCCGTAGACTCAGGGAGGATAGTACTCAGAACTCAGTCAAGTGGCTGGGAACATGACTATTGTATTACTGGTGTAACTAGCTAGATAACTAAATCTAAATCTTGAGAACTCACATTTTAAACTACACTCTTACAAAAAAAGTGCTACATGGAACCCAAAGGGGTTCTCCTTGGAAACAAAAAGCGTTATCCTATGGAGACAGCCAAAGAACCCTTTTGGAACCCTTTTTTCTAAGTGTAACGTTAGGCACAATTTCTAAGGGCTTGTTTCTAGGTGGACACACACCACAAATACTACTGTACACTACTGCAGACTCAGTGGAGGCTGCTGAGAAGAGAACGGTTCATAATAACGTCCAGAACGGAGCAAATGGAAAGGGATCAAATACCTGGAAATAATGTGTTTGATGTATTTGATACCCTTCCACTGATTCTGCTCAGATCGTTACCACGAGCCTGTTCTCCCCAATTAAGGTGCCACCAACCACCTGTGTGCAGACTACAAGCTTTGTTACAAGTGTAACAATGGTGTAAACCGTGTATGTACATGTACTAATATTTAGAGATATACTGTTCCTGTCATTGCCTCATTGGGGTAGTGACTCATCGTGACGTTACCTTTCTTGGAGAAAAACTCTCGGCTGTACTTCCCGGCGGTGACCACTTTGCGTGGAACCTTCCCCAATAGCTCCATGATCAGAGCGATGTGATCTGAACCCCGGCCACCACAGGCCACACCACCAAAGAACAGGCACGGCACAGCATTACATCACAAACATACACACACGCTGAAGGGATGGACGGACACTGCTGCCTGGAGACACCACACTGACTGACAGACAGACTGACTGATGGGACAGTAAGTCTCTCAAGAAGTTAATGGAGAGGACTATGCCTAAACTGGTTTGATAGTGTGTGTGAATTACATACAGTACTATTCCCTCCATGTCCTTTCTATCTTTAACAACTGTTCACAACAATGGTGTATTGGAATGCCAGGCAATTTGCTGAAAAACCCCTTATTGCTTTTGGACTTCTTATATCATTCCCATATCACTCTATTTGTATTCCTGTATGTCCATCTGACTGTCTGAGTCAGTGTGTGGGCTCAGGCGTCTGTGTGTCTCCGTCCCACCAGCACTTTCACCCAGTGCTACCTCTTCGGTTGAAGAACTCCCGGGAATATTTTCCGGAGAGTGCAAAGTGCCGTGGAATAATGCCCAGCAGCTCAATGATGTGGGCTATATGGTCTACAGAGGAGAGAGGGAGAAAGGAGGAAGAGGAAAACGAGGAGGAGAAGGAAGAGGAGAGAGGAAGAAAGGAGGAAGAGGAACAGGGAAAGGAGGAAAAGGAGAGAGGGAACAGGGAGGAATAAGACAAGTAGGAGTAGAGGGAGAAAATATAAAGGAGAGAAAAAGGAGGACAAGCAAGGAAGGGAGAGGTAAGAGGAAAAGGAAAGAGGGAAGTGAAAAAGAGACAGAGAGCTCAGTGTTAGTGACCCCACACCAGAGGTGGTGAGATGGAGTAGAGAGTGCAGTGGGTTTGGAGTAGAGAAACATGCATCTATTATCTTTCAATCTGAGAGACTCATCACCAAATAATGGTCTGATTCTAACTGAATACAATTCAGTGGCTCTCATTGTCATCAATGAAGATATCATGGCAGTATCTGTTTATACATATTTACTACTTGCCATTTATACTGATAGTATGGTGAAATATGTATGGGGTCAAATGTGGGTGGCTGGACATCAGATCAACAGGAGGGTTGATGTGACACGGTGCAGGAGGTCAACTGGACTAGACTCAGGGATGGACAGGATGGTGGAGCTATGGGGCGGGTGGGGATTCAGACATGAGCCAGAATAGATGGGGTTTAGGGAGCGAGAAGGTGTGGATGTGAAGGTTTTAACAATGGCGCCGGAGGAGATGGCAGCAAATTTTATGAACTCCTAACCAATTGTGCTATTGTGTGTGTTTTTTCGCGTTATTTGTAACTTATTTTGTACATAATGTTTCTGCCACCGTCTCTTATGACCGAAAAGAGCTTCTGGATATCAGGACAGCGATTATCCACCTCGTACTGGACAAAGATTTCTTCTTTAACGAGTTGGACACGAAGGATTTACTCCAGACACCCGATAAGGCCCAAATCCCCGTCATTCGCATGAAGAAGAGACAGAGATAGAGGACGTAGGCCGGGGTGCCTTGTAAGGTTCCGACGGCGAATGGGTAATCTGCCTCTACCATCAGTCCTATTAGCCAACATACAATCACTGGATTACACAAATATCCTACCAACGGGACATTAAAAACTGTAATATCTTATGTTTCACCGAGTCGTGGCTGAACGACGACATGGATAACATAGAGCTGGCGGGGTTTTTGCGGCATCGGCAAGATAGAACAGCTGCCTCCGCTAAGACAAGGCGTGGTGGTCTGTGTATATTTGTAAACAACAGCTGGTGCACGAAATCTAATATTAACGAAGTCTCAAGGTTCTGCTCGCCTGAGGTAGAGTATCTCATGATAAGTTGTAGACCACACCATTTACCAAGAGAGTTTTCGTCTATATTTTTCATAGTTGTATATTTACCACCACAAACCGATGCTGGCACTAAGACCACACTCAATGAGCTGTATAAGGCCATAAGAAAATAGGAAAACGCTCGTTCAGAGGCGTTGCTCCTAGTGGCCGGGACTTTAATGCAGGGAAACTTAAATCCGTTTTACCTCATTTCTACCAGCATGTTAAATGTGCAACCAGAGTGGGAAAAAAAAACTCTAGACAACCTTTAATCGACACACAGATGCAAACAAAGCTCTCCCTCACGCTCCATTTGGCAAATCTGACCATAATTCTATCCTCCCGATTCCTGCTTACAAGCAAAAACTAAAGCAGGAAGAACCAGTGACTTGCTCAAAACAGAAGTGGTCAGATGACGCAGATGCTAAGCTACAGGACTGTTTTGCTAGCACAGACAGGAATATGTTCCGGGATTCTTCAGATGGCATTGAGGAGTACACCACATCAGTCACTGGCTTCATCAATAAGTGCACTGATGACGTCGTCCCCACAGTGACTGTACGTACATACCCCAACCAGAAGACATGGATTACAGTTAACATCTGCACTGAGCTAAAGGTTAGAGCTGCCGCTTTCAAGGAGCAGGACTTTAATCCGGAAGCTTATAAGAAATCCCGCTATGGCCTCCGACAAACCATCAAACAGGCAACGCTTCAATACAGGACTAAGATTGAATCGTACTACACCGGCTCCGACACCCATCGGATGTGGCAGAACTTGCAAACTATTACAGAATACAAAGGGAAGCATAGCCGCGAGCTGCCCAGTAACACGCGCCTACCAGATGAGCTAAATAACTTCTAGACTCACTTCGAGGCAAGCAACACTGAAGCATACATGAGAGCATCAGCTGTTCCGGACGACTGTATGATCACGCTCTCCGTAGGCGATGTGAGTAAGACCTTTAAACAGGTCAACATTCACAAGGCTGCAGGGCCAGACGGATTACCAGGATGTGTACTCCGAGCATTCGCTGATCAGCTGGCAAGTGTCTTCACTGACATTTTCAACCTGTGCCCAAGAACACTAAGGTAACCTGCCTAAATGAGTAAATACTCATAGCACTCACATCTGTAGCCCTGAAGTGCTTTGAAAGGCTGGTCATGACTCACATGAAACCATTACCCCAGAAGCCCTAGACCCACTCAATTTTGCATAAGGCCCCAACAGATCCACAGATGATGCAATCGCTATTGCACTCCACACTTCCCTTTCCCACCTGGACAAAAGGAACACCTACGTAAGCATGCTATTCATTGACTACAGCTCAGTGTTCAACACCATAGTGCCCTCAAAGCGCATCACTAAGCTAAGGACCCTGTTACAATACCTCCATCTGCAACTGGATCCGAGACTTCCTGACCGGCCGACCCGAAGTGGTAAGGGTAGGTAACAACACATTTGCCACGCTGATCCTCAACACAGGGGCCCCTCAGGGGTGCATACTCAGTCCCCTCCTGTACTCCTTGTTCACCCATGACTGCATGGCCAGGAATGACTCCAACACCATCATTAAGTTTGCCGACAACACAACAGTGGTAGGCCTGTTGTGTTGTCGATGAGACGATGAGACAGCCTATAGGGATGAGGTCAGAGACCTGGCCGTGTGGTGCCAGGATAACAACATTACCCTCAACGTGATCAAGACAAAGGAGATGATTGTGGACTACAGGAAAAGGAGGACCGAGCATGCCCCCATTCTCCTCGACGGGGCTGCAGTGGAGCAGGTTGAGAGCTTCAAGTTCCTTGGTTTCCATATCACCAACAAACTATCATGGTCCAAACACACAAAGACAGTCGTGAAGAGGGCACGACAAAGCTTATTCCCCCTCAAGAGACTGAAAAGATTTGGCATGGGTCCTCAGATCCTCAAAAGTTTCTACAGCTGCACCTTCGAGAGCCTCCTGACTGGTTGCATCACTGCCTGGTATGGCAACTGCTCGGCCTCCGACCGCAAGGCACTACAGAGGGTAGTGCGTAAGGCCCAATACATCACTGGGGCCAAGCTTCCTGCCATCCAGGACCTCTATACCAGGCAGTGTCAGAGGAAGGCCCTAAAAGTTGTCAGACTCCAGCCACCCTGGTCATAAACTGTTCTCTCTGCTACCGCACGGCAAGCGGTATCGGAGCGACAAGTCTTGGTCCAAATGGCTTCTTAACAGCTTCTACCCCCAAGCCATAAGACTCCTGAACAGCGAATCAAATGGCTACCTGGACTATTTTTTTATTGAACACTTATTTTTATTAAAACTACATTGTTGGTTAAGGGCTTGTAAGTAAGCATTTCACCTGTTGTATTCGGCGCATGTGACAAATAACATTTGAATTGGGATGTGAATATGGGGATAGGGAGAGTTTAGGCAGTGAGAAGGTGTGGATGTGAATATGGGGATAGACAGAGTTTAGGCAGCGAGAAGGTGTGGATGTGAATATGGGGATAGGGAGAGTTTAGGGAGCGAGAAGGTGTGGATGTGAATATGGGGATAGGGAGAGTTTAGGGAGCGAGAAGGTGTGGATGTGAATATGGGGATAGACAGAGTTTAGGGAGCGAGAAGGTGTGGATGTGAATATGGGGATAGGGAGAGTTTAGGGAGCGAGAAGGTGTGGATGTGAATATGGGGATAGGGAGAGTTTAGGGAGCGAGAAGGTGTGGATGTGAATATGGGGATAGACAGAGTTTAGGGAGCGAGAAGGTGTGGATGTGAATATGGGGATAGGGAGAGTTTAGGGAGCGAGAAGGTGTGGATGTGAATATGGGGATAGGGAGAGTTTAGGGAGCGAGAAGGTGTGGATGTGAATATGGGGATAGGGAGAGTTTAGGGAGCGAGAAGGTGTGGATGTGAATATGGGGATAGACAGAGTTTAGGGAGCGAGAAGGTGTGGATGTGAATATGGGGATATGGAGCGAGAAGGTGTGGATGTGAATATGGGGATAGACAGAGTTTAGGGAGCGAGAAGGTGTGGATGTGAATATGGGGATAGACAGAGTTTAGGGAGCGAGAAGGTGTGGATGTGAATATGGGGATAGACAGAGTTTAGGGAGCGAGAAGGTGTGGATGTGAATATGGGGATATGGAGCGAGAAGGTGTGGATGTGAATATGGGGATATGGAGCGAGAAGGTGTGGATGTGAATATGGGGATAGGGTGCGACAAGGTTTTGATGTGGGGATTGGATGAGTTATGTCAGGTAAAGATGTTGAGTCAGGTATAGAATGTGAGGATAGATAAATAGATAATAGCAGATAGGGAAACTAGAAGGGACTATACTAGAATCTGCTGGACATCTTTAGTCCATGATTTGGGCCCATTGTAATAAAACAATTTACAATCAAGCTTTCATAATATCTACTGCTACGACAGTGTATTACTATATATAACCTATCATCTAATTCAGTTGAACAAATCTCACATGACAGTGCTACAACAGTTATAACTACATGATTACTCAGGCTAAACACATTAACAACACATATTAAACAGCTATTTCTACATCACTACATAGATAAACATGTACTATTGTGTTTAGTATGAGGCTGGTCTATTAGGAGAACAATGTGTATAGACTCACCCTCATCCCTGGAGTAGTCCTCCCCAGAGTGGGGCTCAAACAGGTAGTCTCCTGTAGCCAGCTCAAATGCCTGCAGGACACAGACCGGATAGCGTCATCAGTCAGTACTGATGTATGTTTGTGTGTGTGTGCACAGGCATGTGTGTGTGCACAGGCATGTGTGTGAGTGTGTGTGTTTGTGTGCTCACCATGCAGGCGGTGCTCCAGATGTCAGCAGGAGTGCTGTACCCAGCTCCTATCAGGACCTCTATGGAGCGGTACTGTCTGGTTTGAATATCCTCTGTGAAGTGCTTGTGCTGAGAGACAGTGAGGAAGAGAGAGGAGAGAGAGAGGATAAAGAGAGAGGAGGAAGGAGAAAGAGAGGAGAGAGAGGAGCGATAGAAAGAAGAGAGAGAGGGGAAAAAGAAAGGAAGAGAGAGAGCGAGAGAAAGAGAGAGAGAGGGGAGAGAGAGGAGATGGATAAACTATACTGTACTGTATATTATGCATCTGTGTCTATTGCAAAACACCCGTACACATACTGTGCACCAAGGATCTCCAACTGTTCCTGGAGAACTACCGTTCAGTAGGTTTTCACTCCAACCCTAATCAAGCACACCTGATTCTAATAATTAGCTGGTTGAAAAGCTGAACCAGCTTAGTTACAACTGGGCTGGAATGAAAACCTACAGGAGGGTAGCTCTCCAGGAAAAGGGTTTGAGAACCCTATAAACACACTCATATACCTCCGCGTGCGTGTGTGCGTACACACACACACAACTTACCACCCAGCAGGCGTTGCCCAGGTCAGCTATCTTGACTCGGAGTGTGTCAGCGTTGCGAGGGTCCAGGGGGTTGACCAGGAGGTCTGCTGCTTTGGCCTTAGCTAGAACTACATCATCTAGTTAGGATAAATGTGTTATTGTTGGGGGAAAGGACAGGCAGCAGGCAGAGAATGTCCAGTACGTGTGTCTCTATGACTTCATGTCAAATCAAATCAAATTTTATTAGTCACAATAATTTATTAGTCACACCGAATACCTCAGGTGTAGTAGACCTTACAGTGAAATGCTTACATACGAGCACCTAACCAACAATGCAGTTAAAAAAAATACAGATAAGAATTAGAAAAAAAAGTAACAAGTAATTAAAGAGCAGCAGTAAAATAACAATAGCGAGAATATATACAGGGTGTACTGGTACAGAGTCAAGGTGCGGGGGCACCGGTTAGTTGAGGTAATATGTACAGTTATTAAAGTGACTATGCATAGATGACAACAACAGAGAGTAGCAGAGGTGCAAAAGAGGGGGGGGGGGGCGCAATGCAAATAGTCTAGGTAGCCATTTGATTAGGTGCTCAGGAGTCTTTGTGGAGACTTTGTGGTGGAAGCTGTTTAGAAGCCTCTTGGACCTAGACTTGGCGCTCCGATACCGCTTGCCATGTGGTAGCAGAGAGAACAGTCTATGACTAGGGTGGCTGGTGTCTGACAATTTTTAGGGCCTTCCTCTGACACTGCCTGGTATAGAGGTCCTGGATGGCAGGAAGCTTGGCCCGGTGATGTACTGGGCCATTCGCACTACCCTCTGTAGTGCCTTGCGGTCGGAGGCCGAGCAGTTGTCCTACCAGGCAGTGATGCAACCAGTCAGGATGCTCTCGATGGTGCAGCTGTAGAACCTTTTGAGGATCTGAGGACCCATGCCAAATATTTTCAGTCTCTTGAGGGGGAATAGGTTTTGTAGTGCCCTCTTCACGACTGTCTTGGTGTGCTTGGACCATGTTAGTTTGTTGGTGATGTGGACACCAAGGAATTTGAAGCTCTCAACCTGCTCCACTGCAGCCCCGTCAATGAGAATGGAGGCATGCTCGGTCCTCTTTTTTCTGTAGTCCACAATCATTACGTTGAGAGAGAGGTTGTTGTCCTGGCACCACATGGCCAGGTCTCTGACCTCCTCCCTATAGGCTGTCTCGTCGTTGTCGGTGATCAGGCCTACCACTGTTGTGTCATCGGCAAACTTAATGATGGTGTTAGAGTCGTGCCTGGCCGTGAAGTTATGAGTGAACAGGGAGTACAGGAGGGGACTGATCACGTACCCCTGAGGGGTCCTGTGTTGAGGATCAGCGTGGCGGATGTGTTGTTACTTACCCTCACCACCTGGAGGCTGCCCCTCAGGAAGTCCAGGAGCCAGTTGCAGAGGGAGGTGTTTAGTGCCAGGATCCCTAGCTTATTGATGAGCTTTGAGGGCACTATGGTGTTGAACGCTGAGTTGTAGTCAATGAATAGCACTCTCACATAGGTGTTCCTTTTGTCCAGGTGGGAAAGGGCAGTGTGGAGTGCAATAGAGATTGCATCATCTGTGGATCTGTTTGGGGCGGTATGCAAATTGGAGTGGGTTTCTGGGATAATGGTTTGATGTGAGCCATGACCAGCCTTTCAAAGCACTTCATGGCTACAGACGTGAGTGCTGTGGGTCGGTAGTCATTTAGGCAGATTACCTTAGTGTTCTTGGGCACAGGCACTATGGTGGTCTGCTTAAAACATGTTGGTATTACAGACTCGAACAGGGAGAGGTTGAAAATGTCAGTGAAGACACTTGCCAGTTGGTCAGCTCATGCTCGCAGTACACGTCCTGGTAATCTGTCTGGCCCTGCAGACTTGTGAATGTTGACCTGTTTAAAGGTCTCACAGCGGCTGCAGAGAGCGTGATCACACAGTCTTTCGGGAACAGCTGATGCTCTCATGCATGTTTTAGTGTTATTTGCCTCGAAGTGAGCATATTAGTAGTTTAGCTCGTCTGGTAGTCTTGTGTCACTGGGCAGCTCTCGGCTGTGCTTCCCTTTGTAGTCTGCATGGTTTGCAAGCCCTGCCACATCCGACGAGCGTCAAAACCGGTGTAGTACGATTCGATCTTAGTCCTGTATTGATGCTTTGCCTGTTTGATGGTTCGTCAGAGGGCATAGTGGGATTTCTTATAAGCTTCCGGGTTGCTCCTTAAAAGTGGCAGCTCTAGCCTTTAGCTCAGTGCGAATGTTAACTGTAATCCATGGCTTCTGGTTGGGCTATGTACCTACGGTCAATGTGGGGACGACGTCATCGATGCACGTATTGATAAAGCCAATGACTGAAGTGGTGTACTCCTCAATGCCATCGGAGGAATCCTGGAACATATTCCAGTCTGTGCTAGCAAAACAGTCCTGTAGCTTAGCATCTGCTTCATCTGACCACATTATTATTGATCTAGTCACTGGTGCTTCCTGCTTTAATTTTTGCTTGTAAGCAGGAATCAGGAGGATAGAATTATGGTCAGATTTGCCAAATGGAGGGCGAGGGAGAGCTTTATATGCGTCTCTGTGGTCCAGAGTTGTTTTTCCTCTCGTTGCACATTTAACATGCTGATAGAAATTTGGTAAAACGGTTTTAAGTTTCCCTGCATTAAAGTCCCGGCTACTAGGAGCGCCGCCTCTGAGTGAGTGTTTTCTTGTTTGCTTATGGCGGAATACAGCTCATTCAATGCTGTCATAGTGCCAGCCTCTGACTGTGGTGGTATGTAGACAGCTACAAAAAATACAGATGAAAACTCTCTAGGTAGATAGTGTGGTCTACAGCTTATCATGAGATACTATACCTCAGGCGAGCAATAGCTCGAGACTTCCTTAGATATCGTGCACCAGCTGTTGTTTACAAAAATACATAGTCTGCCGCCCCTCGTCTTACCAGACACCGCTGTTCTATCCTGCTGGTACAGTGTATAACCAGCCAGCTGTATGTTGATAGTGTCGTCGTTCAGCCACGACTCCGTGAAGCATAAGATATTACAGTTTTGAATGTCCTGTTGGTAGTTTAATTTATTGCGTAGGTCATCGATTTTATTATCCAAAGATTGCATGTTTGCTAGTAGAATGGAAGGAAGTGGGGGTTTATTCGATCACCTACGGATTCTCAGAAGGCAGCCTACCCTCCGGCCCCTTTTTCTCCGCCTCCTCTTCACGCAAATCACGGGGATCTGGGCCTGTTCCCAAGAAAGCAGTAAATCGTTCGCTTAGGACTCGTCAGACTCTGATGTCCAGAAGTTATTTTCGGTCATAAGAGATGGTAGCGGCAACATTATGTACAAAATAAAATATAAAAATGACAAATGTACAAGTTACAAACAACACAAATAAACTAACAAAAAAACACAATCGGTTGGGGACACACTTCCCTACCTCCTCCCCCACACGAGAAGGCCTTCTTCTCCAGTGCCATTTTAGCTGTATATGCACATCTGTGTCCATGCATGTGGGTAAAAGAGTGAAAGAGAGAGCAAAATAGAGAGAAAGGAGAAATATCTCACCTTTAGGCGTGTCCCCAGTGCTTGAGGACGACACAGTACGACTGCGGTCTGCAGTGGGGCTGTGAGGGGAAGTCCCGGACCCCGGTTGACCAGCTTCGCCCACTGTGACGGGGCTACCCGGGTCAGGGTCCAGAGGCAGGTCGGGGAAGCGTGGCACCGTGCCCCTGTGGCGCTGCGCCCCGTTGGTCAGGCCTGGCGTGACCACCTCGCCATTGAAGAGCTCGTAGGAGGAGCTGAGGGAGCTTTGATCCCTATCCGTGCAGCTGATCTCTGACTCTACCAGGGGGCAGCGCAGAGGGATGGGTGAGGGGGTAGAGGCTGGGGGGTTGGCTCTGGGACATCTCTCCCTGTCCCTCTCCTCACCCCCTAGGAGGACATGGCCATTGGTTTTGGGGGTGTTGTTGTTGTGTACCATGGTGGTGGAGATGGTGTTAGTGAGGTCGTCAGCGCCCGTTTCTGTTTCATCAGCATCGTCGTCTTCATCATCATCGTCATCATCATCGTCGTCGTCATCGTCATCATCGTACTCATCCTCTTCCTCTTTGTCCTTTTCCTGCTCCTTGGTCTCCTCACCCTTCACCTCCTCCTCTGTTCTTGGTTCCGCTTTCTCATCTTTTTCGGCAGGAGCTGTAACCAAGTCCTCTTCATCCTCATCCTCTTCTTCCCCATCTTCCTCCTCCACCTCCTCATTGTCATTCTCTTCCTTAACCTCCTCTTTCTCCCCCTCGTCCCCCTCTCCCTCTGGATTTGCGGTAGCTCCGTTGCTATCCCCAGGTGTAGTGGTGGTGGGTGTGGGGTTCTGTGTCTCTGTCTCTGGGGTAGGGCTGGGGGTGGGCTCCCCCTCTGGCTCTGCTGCTGCCTCTGGGGTGGGGGGCACCTCTGACTGCTCCTGAGGTGTGGCTGCACCTGAAAGACAGGGATAGAGAAAGAGTGGAGGAGTGAAAAAGAGAGAAGGGAGAGAGTGAGAGAGGCAGAGAGAGGGGGTGGGAGGAAAGTGAGAGCTTGGGTTAGACTGTAGTTGTTTATGAATCTGCCTTGCATTTCTCCCACGCAGTACACTCTAAAACAATTCAGGGTTGTTTGGATGACCCAACTACTGGGTTACAGGCATTAGGTCACTTAGTTATTTAAAAAAAAAAAAAAGTTGTTGATGCTGGGTTTATTCTGGATTATTGAGTTATGACCCAGCGGGTCAGATCAGAAGGCTGGAGCCGTGGCTTAATAGGGGCATGCTTTCCGGTAGTTATTTTTGGTCACCTGCAAGAGTAAATGTAATTCCGGTTAATCTGTTCTGTTGTATTGTTATCACATGTTAAGGTTGAACATTGACATTTTTGTAGATTCAATGACGCTTACAGAAGTGTATGAGTTCCACAACTTTGCTGCAATATGTAAATAATATGTTATACATTTTTTCTCAAAATATGTAATGTGCACAAATATTCAAGGAAAATGTTATTTTGTAGTATACAAACTTAACATGATGAACAGGAATTCAATTTACTCTCACGGGTGGCCAAAAATTATTATTTAAAAGCCACGGCCCTAATAGGCCAAACCTCTTGAAAATAACCTATGAATTACATTAAAAAAGACTCAGGTGCTGGGTTAACCCAACATGAAAGTCAACAAAACCCAATTGATGATTAAATTAACCCATGTTTGGGTAATTCAACAACCCAACTGGCTGGGTAAAAATAACCCAGCATGTGTTCTGTCCAATATTTACCCAGCACAGGGTTACCAAATAACCTAAATGTTGTTGTTTTTAACCCAGCACTTTTTAGAGTGTCGGCCTAGTGTGGGTGGAGAGGTTGGAGGCTGGCCCATCCTCCTCCAGTTCTCCATTCAATTCTATTCACTCTCAGCTTGGTACAGAACTCTATCCACACAGCTCTGACACACACACACACAATGGAATGAGTGAATAATCAACACATTGAGTGAATGAGTATAAAACCATCACCACCACCACCACACTGATTTACGATCAAACCATGTCAACTCACAGGTGTGATTGGTTAGCCTGGTTGGCCTCTCCCTCTCTGTCTCTCCTTCCTCCTCCTCGTCTCCATCCTCTTCATCGTCATCATCGTCGTCGTCATCACTCTCGCCCAGTGCAACGGCGGGCCCCAGTGCCGCGTTGCGGGGTGTGTGTTTTGGGGAGTGTGTATCCCCCTCACCATCGGGGCCTACTGTGGCCCTCTGTTTCTCAGCCTCTCTCTCCAGGGCCTCGATCTCCCGCATGCGTATCTCCAACAGCTCGGTCTGACGCTTCTGTTTTTTCTTCAGCTTCTTCTTCTTGTTCTTAGAGATCTTCCCTACCTAGAGAAGAGGAGAGAGGAGGAGAGAGGACGAGGAAAAGTCTATTAAAGTCACTGACTTATAACGACCCATGGGCTGAGTGACTAGAATTAGATAGAAAACATTGTATATTCTGCTCTGAGATTTATACAGAACATTGTGGTACTCACCGGTTTGGCTTGTGGTGCTGTGCTGACTGTTGGGATGAAACAGAGTCAGAGTCAGGAGAAAGTTCACCTTCAAACATATCATCCCCACAAAGTCCTGTAATAATAATATATACCCCTGAATAAGATAACACCCCATTCAATTATTTATACCCTCTTACAGACTTCATACAGAATCTTTGGATGAACTGTGAGTTGAATGGAGGATTTAATCAAAGTCATTTCAGACAGCTTTATTCCCTTTTCCTAGATTCATAGAAATCAACCCTTTTCTCTATGTGTTACGCAATGCCCACATAAATAGAAGTCATCATCATTCCAGCCTGACTCATAGGTGTGTGAGCAGTATGAGGATGTCTGGAACAATACTTGTTTCTGAGGAAAAGTCAGTCATGGAATTACCGTTAATTACAGAGGGTTCCTGTTGGTTGAGCTGAATGTGATTGACAGACAGCTCATGGAGGGGTTCATGAGGAGTTCATGAGGGGGTCATGAGGAGTTCATGAGGGGGTCAAGACCCCTAGCCTTGACTACATCCGTGTGAAGTCGAGACTACTTGACCCCTGACTGCCAGGGCACACACGTGACAGGACAAACAAGTAGTAAAGTTTCAGGGAGAAGTTGAAGGAACATAGGCCAAGACAATAGGGAAGTGTGCGCTGGCCAGATAAGAATGCGTAAAAACTCTGCTTCCACCCTTTCCTTCTCTCTCCACTTGCTAAAGGCACGTTTCCATGATCACTCTCACAAACAGCTAGCTTTTAGTGGAGCCACAAGCTCTCAAGCAATCTCTGTGCCTATCAAATCAAACTAGGAGAGAGCTCTCACCAAATTGATTGGTTGGCTCAGGCTGGCAAGCTGAAGCAACAAACTAAGAGACCGCCCAACTGATTGATTCATCTGATTGATTCACAGATTCCTTAAATGGTGTGACCGCTGTACTGATACACAGCAGGAAACTCCAGTTATCAGAACCACCGATTGATGAATCTACTGCTAGTAGGATAGTGGTTAAAAACAGTGGAACAGAGACTTCCCTACACTAGCATTAGACCTTGTCTTTAAGTAAGCAATTGGTCATAAGAATCAAACGGTTCATGATGAATATTACTCTCATGCCTCCTCTACAAAGAGCGCACTGTACCGATTCAACTAAGACTGAACCTCAAGTCGCACAGCAAAAGATCTCTCTACACAGGTTTAGGGTAAAACAGTCCTAGGTACTCCTTTAAAATATATCTGACAGGCTTTATTCACTATTCACTGTTGGACTCCCAAAACACTTCAGTTTGAAATGAGGACAAGGCTACAATAACTAACTATTTAGATAACGCTTAGAGGGATAGTTCACCTTCAAATTTTGTCAGATGGCTTAGGAAAAACTGTGATTTTGGGTGATATTGATTATTTTAACCCTGCTATTTTCTTCTACAGACAGTGAGTTAGTGGGTGAGGTGGTCTGTACCCTACCTGCAGATCCAGAGGGCGGGGGCGCCCCAGCCTTCTGCCACTCTGTGGCTTCCACGGCCATGCGGCGGACAAACGCATCGTCCACACACATCAGGATGTTCTCCGGCTTGATGTCTGTGTGGATGATCTTACACTTGCTGTGGAGGTAGTCCAAGCCCTGCAGAACCTACATGAACACAGGAACACAAGCGTGCACAAATGCGCACACACACACAAACACAGACACACGTGCAAGCAAACACAAACACACACACACACAAACACACACACAAATCCCAGATGAAACACCACTGATGCTCTCACAACGCTAAATGAACCATTCCTTTGATCTTAGTCATCCTCCATCTGGGACAAGGCTGCTGTTGTTGCTTTGTTTGGTGTGTGTGTGTTTGCCAGTGTTTGATTTTAGGGGCTTTTGTATTGAAGTTGAGAGCAGTTTCTATTCATCTTCAGTGGGCTTTTCAAGTGGCAGGCAGCAGAGATGAACAGATAACTTTAATTCACATGCTGCTCTGCTCTGGTCTTCAGGGGGAAGGGGAAAGGCCCGTGAAGGCCTTGTGAAGTCAACAACATGTATTGTACTGAACTGGACTGGCCTGCAGTAGCGCCTCTGGCTGGCAATATCACTTCTCTTCCCCTCATTGTTGGTGCTAATAAAGAGTGTTTATGGAAGTGAAAGTGATGTGTGTATGTGAATGTGTCTGAGTCAAGTAAATGAGGATGTGTGAGTGTGTGCTTGCGTGCGTGAGTTTGTGCCCGTTCGTGCATGAATGCGTGAGTGTGTGTTAGTGCTTTTTAAGGTCTGTTCGGTTTCGGTTAGATTATTTACAAAATAGTCACGGTTTTGGATGAATATGATTTTTAAAAAACATTAAAGGCACTATGCATTATGTGGGTTGAATACTGTGACAACACAGAATAAAACAAAGAATACAAGTCCTATGATGGTAGTGACTGTCCAATACTGCTTATCACTTATTAACCATCATTTATTCACATTACTTTAATAAAATATGTATGTTGTGTATATCCCTCTAGTGGTGTGGGGGCTGTGCTTTGGCAAAGTGGGTGGGGTTGTATCCTGCCTGTTTGGCCCTGTCTGGGAGTATCGTCGGACGGGGCCACAATGTCTCCTGACCCCTCCTGTCTCAGCCTCCAGTATTTATGCTGCTGTAGTTTATGTGTCGGGGGGCTAGGGTCAGTCTGTTATATCTGGAGTATTTCTCCTGTCTTATCCGGTGTCCTGTGTGAATTTAAGTATGCTCTCTCTAATTCTCTCTTTCTCTCTCTCGGAGGACCTGAGCCCTAGGACCATGCCTCAGGACTACCTGGCATGATGACTCCTTGCTGTCCCCAGTCCACCTGGCCGTGCTGCTGCCCCAGTTTCAACTGTTCTGCCTGCGGCTATGGAACCCTGACCTGTTCACCGGACGTGCTACCTTTCCCAGACCTGCTGTTTTCAACTCTCTAGAGACAGCAGGAGCGGTAGAGATACTCTCAATGATCGGCTATGAAAAGCCAACTGACATTTACTCCTGAGGTGCTGACCTGTTGCACCCTCGACAACTACTGTGATTATTATTATTTAAGCATGCTGGTCATTTATGAACATTTGAACATCTTGGCCATGTTCTGTTATAAAGCCAGAAGAGGACTTGCCAGCCCTCATAGCCTGGTTCCTCTCTAGGTTTCTTCCTAGGTGTTGGCCTTTCTAGGGAGTTTTTCCTAGCCACCGTGCTTCTACACCTGCATTGCTTGCTGTTTGGGGCTTTAGGCTGGGTTTCTGTACAGCACTTTGAGATATCAGCTGATCTAAGAAGGGCTATATAAATACATTTGATTTGAAATTTGATTTATATTATATTTGATGAATTTATTATTTCATTCCAATTCATCATCTCATCTCTAGAGATGTTGCCTATGCTGTCTGACAAAATCCCTATTTTAGTAGTTCTTCAAAGTAAATAAGGCATACTTTTATGACTGCTGAATACCAAATATCAATCACTTAGATAATTTACTTTCAGGTAGAGATACCTCGCGAAGCAACTGCTCTCTATCCCTCTCGCGTGTTCTACTGTCCCTTCTCTCCCTTCCATGTCTGCCCTACACAGACCAGACAAGTAGGTGCGCAATGGATTATGGTCACCGCTCAGCACTAGCGTGTGTGGCATACCTGTTTGATAATACTCTTAACACAGGGAAGAGGAAGGCCCTGGTAGTTGGACTTGATGATCCACTTTAGAAGGTGGTGTCCCAGAACCTCAAACACCATACACACATCTGGGACAGCTGGTCAAGGAGGACCACAGCTTCATCACTGAGATACATATGCAGATACATACGCAGATATAAAGAGCATATAAGTATACACACACATACACCCTCTGTAGACAAGGATACGTATTCCGTTGATTCCAGATATCTTGAAGTCATCTATCAGCTGAACCACCATTTCTTTGTTTTGGTCAGAGGGGTCACTCTCTCTCACCTGGAGATGAATGACAAACAATAGAGAGATCAGGATGGAGGGTGTGAGAGAGGTGTGAAAGGCATGGGGAAACGAAGCACACACACTCACTCACTCACTCACTCACTCACTCACTCACTCACTCACTCACTCACTCACTCACACATCTGAGCAGTTTGATCTCATCCAGGGCTGTCTCTGTGTAATGCTGAGCACTCTTCACCACCTTCATCGCCACAAAGTTCTTTACCCTGAAACAAGAAACACAGAGAGATCCATATCACAACATGATGGACTACAGCAGAGCTAGCCATGCAACACTGGAGTTGAACCAATCAATCACAGATTAGGGAAAAACACACTGCTGGGGAAGATGGTTACAGGTAATGGTTTCATATCCAAGGACAATGTCCATGTGAGTGAGGAACAGTGTATGATTGTGTAATTAATTTAATTGGGGCTAATTGAGTATATGGGCGAGCTGTGCGATGTAACCGAGTGAATGGTGATATTCTGACACTGATACTGTTATGCATCAGTGTGGTTAACACTTGGCACTATGTGTCATTACACTACAGCTGCTACTGGTGGTGACCCGTCTGACTCCCGTTGACAGGTGTGTGTGTGTGAGAGACTCACTGGATGTCCCAGCACAGCCATACGGTGGAGAAGTGACCCCAGCCCAGCTTGCGGATCACATGATACCTCCCATTGAACAAGTCCCCTATCTTCACCGGATGGTATCCACCTGAGAGAGAGAGAGAGAGAGAGAGAGAGAGAGAAAGAGAAAGAGAGAGAGAGAGAGAGAGAGAGAGAGAGAGAGAGAGAGAGAGAGAGAGAGAGAGAGAAGAGAGGGAGATACTGTTAGAGAAACCTAGATAATCAAGATACTGATACTTCGAGCCAGGCTACTGAATCTATGCTATCAGTAGGAGGGAGGGCGTGAGAGAGGATTAAGAAAGAGAGTGAGTGAGTGAGTGAGTGAGTGAGTGAGTGAGTGAGTGAGTGAGTGAGTGAGTGAGTGAGTGAGTGAGAGAGAGAGTGAGAGAGAGAGAGTGAGAGAGAGAAGGTCCTCAGTAGGTCCTCACATCTATCAGGATATCAGGCTCCTCAGTGGAAAGACCACTCCCTCTTGGCACAGACAACAACCTTGAGCCTTGGTGCTGGTGCCAAGCATATAGAGCTTCTGGCTAGAGTCACACTGCTGCAAATTACATTAGGAGCCAGCAGGGATGATATAAGAGACAGAGTAAGAGGTAGAGAGAGAGAAAGGAGAAGAAGATATGGGTTTAAGTGTATTGGAGTGTGTGTAAGGCGTCCGTCCGCATGCTTCCCAGCCGAAACAGTATTATGATGACATTTTGTGAGGTTTTTGTTCGTTTTGGACTTCGTGTTGAGGCACACAACATTTCTTCTAGAGGCAGGCCATAGTTTGGATCCCTTTTTGTTTGGTCAACAGTAGGGATTCTTCAATAAAGTCTTTGTTGTCATTCAACGAGACAACTCGTTTTCATGCACATTTTTTCTTTAAGAAATACTGCACCAAACATTTTGTTATATGTAAAATTGTGTGACTAAGATATCCTCGGCAAAAACATCAAAATTAACAACACATTTATTTAGTTATTTTAGATAAATTCTGACTATTTTGAGGTGAGCATATACTGGCTACAGCATCTCAAAATGGACAAATAATACTATTGCCACTTTTTTCTAGTTTTTCAAGCAAAGGTCTTTTGAGGGAGTATGCGAGCACACTCGGCTAGGCGCCAGCCGAACTGAAGCGTGCTGACGCCTTCAGTGAGTGTGTCTAGGGAGGGGGATGTATACGGCATGTGTGTGAGAAAGACGGGAGAAAGAAAGAGTGTAGAGATAGAGAGGTAAAGAGAGAAAGGGGGAGGAGATAAGAGTTAAGAAGACAGAGAACTGGATACTTGTGTATGCATGTATAAGCTATGGAAGTTCTACACGTGTGTGTGTGCGTGCATGCGGGGGGTTGTGAGTGTGTATTATCTCCCCCCACCTTTGCAGTAGTCTGCGGGGTCCTCCTGCTCCTCATCGTCAGAGCCTAAGATCTCCTCCTCTGGCTCTGGGGGGACGGCCGGCTCAGGGGGGGCTGGAGGGGGAGGCGGGGGAGTTGGGGCAGACACCGGGGCTTTTTGCTGGGTCTCAGGCCTGACAGAGAGAGAGAGAGAGAGAGATACAGTTAGAACCTGAATTGGTTAGGGTAGGAACGACCCTTTCCGCTTACAACATACTAACACACAATTACACTAGAATCATCACTGCAGCCGATATGTTTAGCTGGATGCCATTTCTCTTTAAGACCTGATTCCATCTCGGAGCCCATCCCCAATCCTTTTCCCTAGCCTTTGGTGTTCTCAGATCTGAAAGGATTGGAAATGGAACGAGGCCCATGAGGAAGAGAAAATATACATGTCTGCTGTATTTTTAAGGGCTTAGTATCTTATCAATAAGACAGTGTGTGACTTCTCTTCCCCCTGTGAAAAGTCTGTTCCAGCCTGAGTGGGTGTGCCACTTTAATTCAGTGTTGTCTGTATGTTCAATGTTTAGCTATGCGGTGTGATGTTGAGGAGGCGTGAGCTAGTTCCATAGCATCAATGAGGAACCCCCCAGAAACAAGAGCGTATATTAATTTAGATTACATAACATTAACATAACATTAAATAACACTCAAACTGGACAGTTGTATCTCCATCTCTTCATTCAAAGACTCAATCATGTATTGTTGTCTCTATCTTCTTGCCCGTTGTACTTTTTTCTGAGCCAAATAATGTTTGTACCATGTTTTGTGCTGCTGCCATGTTGTTGTCATGTTGTGTTGCTGCCATGCTATGTCTTAGGTCTCTCTTTATTTAGTATTGTGGTGTCTCTCTCTGGTGATGTGTGTTTTGTCCTATTTTTTAAAAAGAAATAAGTTTTTATCCCAGCCCCCGTCCCCGCAGGAGGCCTTTTGCCTTTTGGTAGGACGTCATTGTAAATATGAATGTATTCTTAACTGACTTGACTAGTTAAATAAAGGTTAAATCATTTTTAAAATAAAAAGTATTGTTCAACATTAACCAGACGAGTCAGAATCTTAAGACATTGTTCTGGTGTATCTCTGAACACGACTCTCTCAGTAGCATCCTCAGTAATATCTCTATCAGTTATAAAGGCTAAATAGATAGTGTGAACCGTGTCAGTGCCTGGCTAATAGATTCTGCTCAAAATATCAGAAATATGATCAAACACTTGAGTAAAAACAGACAGACAGACAGACAGACAGAGACAGACAGAGACAGACAGACAGAGACAGACAGACAGAGACAGACAGACAGAGACAGACAGACAGACAGAGACAGACAGACAGACAGAGACAGACAGAGACAGACAGACAGACAGAGACAGACAGACAGAGACAGACAGACAGACAGAGACAGACAGAGACAGACAGACAGAGACAGACAGACAGAGACAGACAGACAGACAGACAGACAGAGACAGACACAGACAGACAGACAGACAGACAGACAGACAGACAGACAGACAGACAGACAGACAGAGAGCTTATGGGCTGTGATAAATCATGGTCGCAGGCACAGACACATGACGGAGGTTCCCAGTTGGTAAGTGTGCCGTTATAGAAACGGATGAGAACGGAGAATCCAGTCCATGAAGAGTTAACGTGGCAGCTAGCTAGGACAACACAAGGCTCCTCTAACGTCTAATACAGCTAGATAGGAAAACACAAGGCTCCTCTAACGTCTAATACAGCTAAATAGGACAACAAGGCTCCTCTAACGTCTAATACAGCTAGATAGGAAAACACAAGGCTCCTCTAACGTCTAATACAGCTAAATAGGACAACAAGGCTCCTCTAACGTCTAATACAGCTAAATAGGACAACAAGGCTCCTCTAACGTCTAATACAGCTAAATAGGAAAACACAAGGCTCCTCTAACGTCTAATACAGCTAGATAGGACAACAAGGCTCCTCTAACGTCTATTGCAGCTAGATACAGCTTTCTTCATATTTTCAAACAGTCCATTTAAATTTTCCAACGGGGCTATACATTTGTGAGTGTTTTCTCTCTCGCCCGAGTAGCCTCGTTTCACTGCCAAAAATAAAATGAAACCATCTAGTGTTCAGTGAAATAACAACACAATGTCACATACAGGTAGCCTAGTCAAATAATTAACATCCAATCATATTCACCGTTACTCTCTCGCGGGAATTCCACTAACGGTCCGTATGTAGCCAAACGTAGCTGCTGCTCATGTTGGTATCTGTACTAATGGCGCAAAGCCATGACAGGGAGACATAGTGGCGTGGTAACGTGCATGCAAGCAGTTGCTCCCGACGCCACTTGGGTACACTGCAGCATCTACCGAGCGGTTCTTGCTGCCAAGGGAATGCCTGACAGCTTGAAAGACGTTTTGAACACCACAGTGAAAATAGTTAACTTTGTTAAAGTAAGGCCCCTGAACTCTCGTGTATTTTTTGCACTATGCAATGATATGGGCAGCGACCATGTAACACTTTTACAACATACAGAAGTGCGCTGGTTATCAAGGGGCAAAGTATTGACATGTTTTTTTTATAATTGAGAGACGAGCTTAAAGTTTTCTTTACTGACCATAATTTTCACTTGTCTAACTGCTTGCATGACGAGTTTCTCACACGACTGGCCTATCTAGGTGATGTTTTTTCTCTCCTGAATATCTGAATCTAGGATTACAGGGACTCTCCGCAACTATATTCAATGTGCGGGACAAAATTGAGGCTATGATTAAGAAGTTGGAGCTCTTCTCTGTCTGCATTAACAAGGACAACACACAGGTCTTTCCATCATTGTATGATTTTTTGTGTGCAAATGAACTCAAGCTTACGGACAATGTCAAACGTGATACAGCGAAGCACCTGAGTGAGTTGGGTGCGCAATTATGCAGGTACTTCCCTGAAATGGATGACACAAACAACTGGATTCAGTATTCCCTTTCATGCCCTGCCTCCAGTCCACTTACCGATATCTGAACAACAGAGCCTCATCGAAATTGTAACAAGCGGTTCTGTGAAAATGAAATTTAATCAGAAGCCACTGCCAGATTTCTGGATTGAGCTGCGCTCAGAGTATCCTGCCTTGGCAAATCGCGCTGTTAAGACACTGATGCCCTTTGCAACCACGGTACCTACACTACCGTTCAAAAGTTTGGGGTCACTTAGAAATGTCCTTGTTTTTGACAGAAAATAACATTTTTGTCCATTAAAATAATATCAAATTGATCAGAAATACAGTGTAGACATTGTTAATGTTGTAAATGACTATTGTAGCTGGAAACGGCAAATTTTTTATGGAATAAATACATAGGTGTACAGAGGCCCATTATCAGCAACCATCACTCCTGTGTTCCAATGGCATATTGTGTTAGCTAACCCAAGTTTATCATTTTAAAAGGCTAATTGATCATTATAAAACCCTTTTGCAATTATGTTAGCACAGTTGAAAACTGTGATTGCTGATTAACGAAGCAATAAAACTGGCCTTCTTTAGACTAGTTTATTATCTGTAGCATCAGCATTTGTGGGGTCGATTACAGGCTCAAAATGTCCA
Source organism: Salvelinus namaycush (assembly GCF_016432855.1). Taxonomy (NCBI): domain Eukaryota; kingdom Metazoa; phylum Chordata; class Actinopteri; order Salmoniformes; family Salmonidae; genus Salvelinus; species Salvelinus namaycush. The sequence goes on from NC_052314.1 coordinate 14,211,196, forward strand.
GAAACAAAGACCTTTCTTCTGAAACTCTTCATTCTAGTTCTGAGAAATGTTGGCTATTCCATGCGAGAAATTGCCAAGAAACTGAAGATCTCATACAATGCTGTGTACTACTCCCTTCACAGAACAGCTCAAACCAGAATAGAAAGAGGAGTGGGAGGCCCCGGTACACAACTGAGCAAGTGGACAAGTACATTAGAGTGTCTCATTTGATAAACAGACGCCTCACAAGTCCTGAACTGGCAGCTTCATTAAATCGTACCCGCAAAACACCAGTCTCAACATCAACAGTGAAGAGGCGACTCCAGGATGCTGGCCTTCTAGGCAGAGTTCCTCTGTCCAGTGTCTGTGTTCTTTTGCCCATCTTAATCTTTTCTTTTTATTGGCCAGTCTGAGATATGGCTTTTTCTTTGCAACTCTGCCTAGAAGGCCAGCATCCCGGAGTTGCCTCTCAACTGTTGACTTTGAGACTGGTGTTTTGCGGGTACTTTTTAATTTCTAAGTGACCCCAAACTTTTGAACGGTAGTGTATGTGAGAGTGGATTCTCAGCCCTCACTAGCATGAAAACTAAATACAGGTACAGACTGTGTGTGGAAAATGAATTAAGACTGTGACTCTCTCCAATACAACCCAACATTGCAGAGTCATGTGCATCCTTTCAAGCACACCCTTCTCATTAACCTGTGGTGAGTTATTCACAATTTTCGATTAACAAATACGGTTTTATATGAAAGATGGTTAAATAAAGAGCCAAATTATTGATTATTATTATATTATTATTTGTGCCCTGGTCCTATAAGAACTCTTTGTCACTTCCCACGAGCCGGGTTGTGACAAAAACTCACACTCATTCTTATGTTTAATACATTTATCGTATAGTGTGTGTTTGGCAGGCTTACAATGATGGCAAAAAACAACATTTGAGAGTGTGCTGACCCTGGTGCTAGAGGGGGTACGCAGCTGGAGGTTGAATGTTTGAAGTGGTACAGGACTATAAAGAGTTTGGGAACCACTGATCTAGGGCAACAAATGGCTCGAAGACATATTATGTCGATTAAGGCAGGCCCCCTGCACACCTCTGATTTAGAGGGGTTGGGTTAAATGCGGAAGACACATTTCAGTTGAATGCATTCAGTTGTACAACTGACTAGGTGTAACGGATGTGAAATGGCTAGCTAGTTAGCGGGTACGCGCTAATAGCGTTTCAATCAGTTACGTCACTTGCTCTGAAACCTAGAAGTAGTGTTGCCCCTTGCTCTGCAAGGGCCGCGGCTTTTGTGGAGCGATGGGTAACGACGCTTCGTGGGTGACTGTTGTTGATGTGTGCAGAGGGTCCCTGGTTCGCGCCCGGGTCGGGGCGAGGGGATGGCATAAAGTTATACTGTTACATTGATGCTGTTGACCCGGATCACTGGTTGCTGCGGAAAAGGAGGAGGTTGAAAGGGGGGTGAGTGTAACGGATGTGAAATGGCTAGCTAGTTAGTGGGTACGCGCTAATAGCGTTTCAATCAGTTACGTCACTTGCTCTGAAACCTAGAAGTAGTGTTGCCCCTTGCTCTGCAAGGGCCGCGGCTTTTGTGGAGCGATGGGTAACGACGCTTCGTGGGTGTCAGTTGTTGATGTGTGCAGAGGGTCCCTGGTTCGCGCCCGAGGTCGGGGCGAGGGGATGTACTAAAGTTATACTGTTACATAGGTACACAACTGAGCAAGAGGACAAGTACATTAGTGTCTCATTTGATAAACAGATGCCTCACAAGTCCTCAACTGGCAGCTTCATTAAATCGTACCTGCAAAACACCAGTCTCAACATCAACAGTGAAGAGGCGACTCCAGGATGCTGGCCTTCTAGGCAGAGTTCCTCTGTCCAGTGTCTGTGTTCTTTTGCCCATCTTAATCTTTTCTTTTTATTGGACAGTCTGAGATATTTTCTTTGCAACTCTGCCTAGAAGGTCAGCATCCCGGAGTTGCCTCTCAACTTTTCCTTTCCTCCAGTGTCTAATACAGCATAGCGTTCCGTAAAGGACAACATAGACACTTAGCATTGAGATTCCTGCAGTAACACACGCGCACTTACAAAAACAGAGACACATATAGCTTACTTACTTCTCGTGTTCTTCTTAGTTCTTATTTTTATTTGTCGTGTGTTTTCGTTCTACATTAAACATGTTAGTACTACATTGATATTGATTACTGCATCATTGGGTCTGGAGCTAGGAAATAAGGCATTTCACTGTACTGTGCATATGACATTAAACCCCCCCCCCCCCCCCCCCCCCACAACACACACACACACAATACACTTCGGCTATGTACTTATACACACTCATACACACACACTCCATGCTTGGATCTGTGCTCTTGCAGCAGGATGGTCCTTAACCAAAACAGTCATGTACTGTATCATAGATCCCTTCCACGGGCTCAGTGCTTTTAAACTTGAGCCTGCCACACACACACCTAGCCACAATAACTCTGAGCCCACCCTACAGCAGAAGCCACCCTACAGCAGAGGCAGTAGCCACCCTACAGCAGAGGCAGTAGCCACCCTACAGCAGTAGCAGTAGCCACCCTATAGCAGTAGCACAGAAGTAGCAGTAGCCACCCTACAGCAGTGGCACAGAAGTAGCAGTAGTCAACCTACAGCAGAGGCAGTAGCCACCCTACAGCAGAGGCAGTAGCCACCCTACAGCAGAGGCAGTAGCCACCCTACAGCAGAGGCAGTAGCCACCCTACAGCAGAAGCCAGCCCACTTCAGTGTGTCTGTGTACATGTATGTGTGTATTGGGGCATGCAAATGTGTGTGGATGTGTGTGTCTGTCACATGAGGTTGGTGGCACCTTAACTGGGGAGGACGGGCTCATGGTAACAACTGGAGCGAAATAAGTGGAATGGTATCAAATGCATCAAACACATGGTTTCCAGGTGTTTGATGCCATTCCATTTGCTCCATTACAGCCATTATTGTGAGCTGTCCTCCCCTCAGCAGCCTCCACTGGTGGGTGTAACGTGCATGTGTGTTAATTCATACTGTAAGGAACAACGTACATCCTAGAACACACACACGGATGTGTGTTTGTGTGTCTATCGCACACCCAGCACCACTGTGACCACTCATACACATAACATCAACACACACCCAGCACCACTGTGACCACTCATACACATAACATCAACACACACCCAGCACCACAAATGTGTGTGGATGTGTGTGTCTGTCACATGAGGTTGGTGGCACCTTAACTGGGGAGGACGGGCTCATGGTAACAACTGGAGCGAAATAAGTGGAATGGTATCAAATGCATCAAACACATGGTTTCCAGGTGTTTGATGCCATTCCATTTGCTCCATTACAGCCATTATTGTGAGCTGTCCTCCCCTCAGCAGCCTCCACTGGTGGGTGTAACGTGCATGTGTGTGTTAATTCATACTGTAAGGAACAACGTACATCCTAGAACACACACACACACACGGATGTGTGTTTGTGTGTCTATCGCACACCCAGCACCACTGTGACCACTCATACACATAACATCAACACACACCCAGCACCACTGTGACCACTCATACACATAACATCAACACACACCCAGCACCACTGTGACCACTCATACACATAACATCAACACACACCCAGCACCACTGTGACCACTCATACACATAACAGCAACACACACCCAGCACCACTGTGACCACTCATACACATAACATCAACACACACCCAGCACCACTGTGACCACTCATACACATAACAGCAACACACACCCAGCACCACTGTGACCACTCATACACATAACATCAACATACACCCAGCACCACTGTGACCACTCATACACATAACATCAACACACACCCAGCACCACTGTGACCACTCATACACATAACAGCAACACACACCCAGCACCACTCATACACATAACAGCAACACACACCCAGCACCACTGTGACCACTCATACACATAACAGCAACACACACCCAGCACCACTCATACACATAACATCAACATACACCCAGCACCACTGTGACCACTCATACACATAACAGCAACACACACCCAGCACCACTGTGACCACTCATACACATAACAGCAACACACACCCAGCACCACTCATACACATAACATCAACATACACCCAGCACCACTGTGACCACTCATACACATAACAGCAACACTGTTGCAATTTTTTTTTTTTAACTTGGTCTGTAACACCATGGGCCAAATAGGTGACTGTAAATTGCATTGTATGCTGTTATGATGCACAAAACCACTTTACAAAATAAAAGTAATTATTACTACTGTACAGAGAATTAGACAATGTGTAGGCTATCCCTCTGCCTATTGGCTTATTTGCATATGTCTCATAATAAAACACTGCCCCTTTAATTAAGACAAACTTTTTACCTGACTGGCTTTGCAAATAAATGCAGCCTACACGTGTTGTGCTCTTGTAGGACGCAGTAACTCCCAATTGCTGACCTATACATATCTATAACTGGGCTAATAATGCGCTAACTAGCAAAGAATATCAACAAATACGCACATGTGCGGTGTGAACTGAACTGATCTGAAAAGCGCATTCACTCGAGGATGATTGAAAGGCAGGAGCTACCCCTGCCAAAATTACAGACTCAATATTTCAAAGTTAAATTTGTTTTGGTTTGTTACATTGAAAAGGGGTTGATATAATGTTGATTCATCACAGAAAAAAACGAATCTATATAGTGCAAACTAACGCGGCGAACTCAGAAGTTCAATCTCTTGCGTCTTTGCGCGGCCTGGCATTTCTTCTGTGAGCAGCAGTGCTGGAGGAGGTGGGCGCCGAGCACACGCGCAGTTTAGAGGGAACATTGGGGATAAACCTATCTTATTTTTCCACAGGACAAATGCATTAACACTTTGTATTGTGGCTAAACTGGGCAGTTGGTTTCTAGATGGTTAAGTGTCTCATTGCTATAAGTAGTGTAATTACGTAAGGGATAATCAATGAGGGGGCATTGCGTTCTATGGAAAATAATGAATGACGTATAAGGTGTGTTCCATGACGTGCTAGCTGAGTGGAACTGACCTTCCACAGAGTTGCATTATTTTCCAGAGAAGGCATAGAGCCCAGCGTTGATTATCCATTTTATACCATGGCTAATATTTAACACATTTGCTACTAGATATGTTCATTTGCTGGTTGAAATGTGTTCAACATCCATTGAAGTAGCTAGCAAGTTTACTAGATAGCTACAGTAGTTACCAATGATAGCTAAACTAGCACGTCTGTTTGTTTGGTTAATCCCATAGGGTGGCGCACAATTGGCTCAGCGCCATACGGGTTTGGCAGGGGTAGGCCGTCATTGTAAATAAGAATTTGTTCTTAGCTGACTTGCCTAGTTAAATAAAATAAAACATTTATTTTATTTTTATTGCCATGGTATAAAGCACATTATAAACTGGATGGTTCGAGCCGTGAATGCTAATTGGCTGACAGCCGTGGTATATCAGACCGTATACCATGGGTATGACAAAACGTTTTACTGCTCTAATTATGTTGATAACCTGTTTATAATAGCAATAATCTGGGGTTTGTGGTATATGGCCAATATACCACGGCTAAGGGCTTCACATGTGTGTGTAAACAACGCCTCGTGTGGTATGCCCTGTAAGTGTGTTTGTGTGTGTGTGTGTGTTGAGCAGGAGCTGAGCGACATGGGGGTTAGAGAGGGATTAGAAATGGAAAAACAAACAGGGAAACTCCAGCATTCTTTCTCTCTTCAAACTCCAGGGACAAAGACATGGAATAAAGAGGAAAGGCAAACACACACACACACACACACACACACACACACACACACACACACACACACACACATGGAGAGAGCGAGAGGAATGTACCGGTAGTTGATTAAGTAAATCACTTCTTCTGATAGCAGAGCACAAAGGCCTCTTATTGGGGAAAATAGTTCAACATTGTTTATCATTCTCCTGCTAAATGGGAGAGGAAGACAAACTCTTCTCCCTAACGTCAGGACAGAAGAGTCCCTGCCCATCTTCCGAAAAAGAGGATCTTAAATCAGATGTCTCAGCCCCCCCCCCAAAAAATACAATAAAAAGTGTTTTTCTTACTATTTTCCTACTTGCTGACTTTGCTGTTAACTTCTTTATTGAGGAAGAATGAGCTGACTATGCCTGTGATATGTGGTTGTCTTACCTAGCTATCTGTATACTAACTGTAAGTCGCTCTGGATAAGATCGTCTGCTAATATAGACATTTTTTACATTGGAAAAGTTGAGAAGCTGTCTTTGTCTGTCAGCTCAAAATCCCTAATTCTAGGGGCCTCCCAAGTGGCGCAGCGGTCTTGAAGCATCACTACAGATCCGGATTCGATCCCAGGCTGTGTCGCAGCCGGTCATGACCGGGAGACCCATGAGGCGGCGCACAATTGGCCCAGCGTCGTCCGAGTTAGGGGAGGATTTGGCCGGCCGGGATGTCTTTGTCCCATCGCGCTCTAGTGACTCCTGTTGCGGGCCGGGCACATGCACGCTGACACAGTCGCCAGTTGTACGGTGTTTCCCCCGACACATTGGTGCGGCTGGCTGCTGGGTTAAGCGAGCAGTGTGTCAAGAAGCAGTGCGGCTTGGCAGGGTCGTGTTTTGGAGGACTCATGTCTCTCGACCTTCGCCTCTCCATACGGGATTTGCAGCGACGGGACAAGACTAACTACCAATTGGATAACATGAAATTGGGGAAAATGTAAATGAATAAAAATGTCCCTAATTCTGTGCGAACCCATTGCAGTTGTATGGACATAATCATGGGTCCACACATTGTGTGCAATTAGTGATGGAGGAGGGGATATATTGCAATATTATTTTTGCGCTAGTTTGCTGTACCTGCACCAAAACTCCAGTATCTACACTTGTTCTCCATCTTCTTTTTAAATAGGGAGTACATTTGTTATCAGCACTTTTATTTCCATGACTGATCAAAACCCATGTCTCTCTTGTCCCTCTGCAGCAGACATATGGTGAGCAATATGTTTGGAACATTGAATCATAATAAAATCACAGTAACGAATCGCAATACATATAGAATCCTGAGAATCACAATACATATAGAATCACAATACATATAGAATCCTGAGAATCACAATACATATAGAATCCTGAGAATCACAATACATATAGAATCACAATACATATAGAATCCTGAGAATCGCAATACATATAGAATCCTGAGAATCACAATACATATAGAATCCTGAGAATCACAATACATATCGTATCAGCATTTAAGTATTGTGATAATATCATATTGTGAGATCCCTGGCAATTCCCAGCCCTATGTGCAATGAACATGAAGTTTAGTAATATGATGTAGTATGAGATCTCAAGGCTTGTCAACAGCCTAAATATCTGTAGCAAGGAAAAGGCGGCTGTGTGCCTCCTCCTTTCAGATAGAACAACCTGTGTACCCTTGTTCATTCAGTAACATCTGTCCTTAAGAATCATTGTCACATATTGTCGGCCCGTCACCAAGGAAACATATTGATTACCTAGCACCTACTCTATATCACTAAGGTAATGTACTGAATACTGAGCATTCTCGTTGCCAAGGTAACACATTTAATGTGGATGGGACACCTCTGTCACCTAGGGAACCAATTGATTAGGCCTACCATTATACACCCTTGCTGGTAAATCAGCATGTCTGACTCTGAACATCTTGTTAGGGCAAGGAAAAGGCAACCTAGGGGTTAACCCATTTCACCGTGGCAACATAGACCTAGCGCTAACTAAACACACTGATGTCACCTAGTAGGTAATACAAAAGAAATAGGGAATATGGATTATATTTCTATCGGTAACACAAATCACATAATTCAGTAAATTATAGGATCTACATTATATAGGTAACACTGATACCTGAACACAACTGTACGTACACTATGGAATGCCGCTGTCATCTCCGTTACGACTGTCCACTCAGTGAAAACCAGCCTCCCTCTGTTAGAACCAAAACATTATCCCATCCCCCTGGTAATAGGCTACCACTCTCTATTTTACTGATTCATCATCATCCCTCTCTATCTCTCCCTCCCTCCCTCTCTGTCCATATCTCTCCATCTGTATCAGTCTCTCCCAGCAGCAGGCCAGCTGACTCATTCGCTCCTCTCCTCCGGTATGTCTGCTCTGCACATGCCAAGGAAGTGAGATCTCACTGCTATTTCAGTCTGCGGCCTGCCTGCCTGACGTCACACAGCACTGCCCCCACACTGTCCACACCTGCCATGATGAATCTGTACATTACCACTTACAGTTGAAGTCGGAAGTTTACATACACCTTAGCCAAATACATTTAAATTCCGTTTTTCACAATTCCTGACATTTAATCCTTGTAAAAATTCCCTGTTTTAGGTCAGTTAGGATCACCACTTTATTTTAAGACTGTGAAATGTCAGAAAAATAGTTGAGAGAATGATTTATTTCAGCTTTTATTTCTTTCATCACATTCCCAGTGGGTCAGACGTTTACATACACTCAATTAGTATTTGGTAGCATTGCCTTTAAATTATTTAACTTGGGTCAAACGTTTCAGGTAGCCTTCCACAAGCTTCCCACAATATGTTGGGTGAATTTTGGCAAATTCCTCCTGACAGACCTGGTGTAACTGAGTCAGGTTTGTAGGCCTCCTTGCTCACACACACTTTTTCAGTTCTGCCCACAAATTTTCTATAGGATTGAGGTCAGGGCTTTGTGATGACCACTCCAATACCTTGACTTTGTTGTCCTTAAGCCATTTTGCCACAACTTTGGAAGTATGCTTGGGGTCATTGTCCATTTTGAAGACCCATTTGCGACCAAGCTTTAACTTCCTGACTGATGTCTTGAGATGTTGCTTCAATGTATCCACATAATTTTCCTGCCTCATGATGCCATCTATTTTGTGAAGTGCACCAGTCCCTCCTGCAGCAAAGCACCCCCACAACATGATGCTGCCCCCCCCATGCTTCACGGTTGGATGGTGTTCTTCGGCTTGCAAGTCTCCGCCTTTTTCCTCCAAACATAAAAATGGTCATTATGGCCAAACAGTTTTATTTTTGTTTCATCAGACCAGGGGACATTTCTCCAAAAAGTACGATCTTTGTCTCCATGTGTAGTTGCAAACCGTAGTCTGGATTTTTTATGGCAGTTTTGGAGCAGTGGCTTCTTCCTTGCTGACCGGCCTTTCAAGTTATGTCGATATAGGACTCGTTTTACTGTGGATATAGATACTTTTGTACCTGTTTCCTCCAGTATCTTCACAAGGTCCTTTGCTGTTGTTCTGGGATTGATTTGCACTTTTCGCACCAAAGTACATTCTTCTCTAGGAGAGAGAACGCTTCTCCTTCCTGAGCGGTATGACGGCTGCGTTGTCCCATGGTGTTTATACTTGCGTACTATTGTTTGTACAGATGAAGGTGGTACCTTCAGGCGTTTGGAAATTGCTCCCAAGGATGAACCAGACTTGTGGAAGTCTACAATTTGTTTTCTGAGGTCTTGGCTGATTTCTTTTGATTTTCCCATGATGTCAAGCAAAGAGGCACTGAGTTTGAAGGTAAGCCTTGAAATACATCCACAGGTACACCTCCAATTGACTCAGATGATGTCAATTAGCCTATCAGAAGCTTCTAAAGCCATGACATAATTTTCGGGAATTTTCCAAGCTGTTTAAGACACAGTCAACTTAGTGTATGTAAACTTCTGACCCACTGGAATTGTGATACAGTGAATTAGAAGTGAAATAATCTGTCTGTAAACAATTGTTGGAAAATTACTTGTGTCATGCACAAAGTAGATTGCCAAAACTATAGATTGTTAATAAGAAATTTGTGGAGTGGTTGAAAAACGAGTTTTAATGACTCCAACCTAAGTGTATGTAAACTTCCGACTTCAATTGTACCTCCCGCACAATTATGGATCTGAGGCTACAGGTATCTATCTGTACAATACATTACCATAAATCTACCATTACGGTTCTGTAGTGCAATATATTACTGTCCACACACCTACCCCACCATTTTGGCTCTCTCTGTGTACAATACATAAAAATAACTTCAGCCCTGCCATTAGCATATACTGTCCATCATCACCATGCATCAACTTTGGTGCAGACCATTATACTACCCTTCCACTAACCAACTAAACACACCAACCTCGCTATTACAATAACCTCTGTTTAATTCAATACCACAGGGAAAAAACACAATGGCTTATTGACTTCAGAGAGATCATGGAGATGAGAGAGAGTGGGTTGTTTTGCAGACAAATCAATGTATAGTATTCATAGGTTGCACCTCCGTCACATCATGCCATTGTTATGAATGTTCTCAAGCCTCCCTCTCCCGGCGGCCCAATAATGGTGCCCTAAAGCAGTGATAAGCCAAGTCATTCTGAACGCAGGCTAACGACTGTTAAGTATAAATTACACTATAGTGCCTGTGGTATCCTAACACCCTCGCTATCATCAATAGCCTAGTGATGACAACAGTGACACATCAAAAGTGACAGGCTAGTTGTGCTGAAAGGACAGCAACCGTAATCTGCACACTCCGTGGAGAGAACACTTTTTGTAAAACACATAGACACGTCCGATAGAAAGAGAGCAGTCACACACAGCATACCGTTAAAAGCAACCCGGTTCATAAGCTAGTAGGGGCCCAATCATAACAAAAACACAACCATTCAGCATTTCCAAATCGATATGTACAACTTTATCTGTACAACTTTATCAAAGGAACTGGTGATCTAAAGTTTCAATGCAGCAATGTTTCACACATATTATTTTCAAAGAGATAGCTAACAGCAAGAGAAAAACAGTGACACTCACCAAAAGATGATCATTTGTAAGTTAACTTCTTGTTGAAAGGTTCATCTTGAAGGGAGAAATTAACAAATCAGCAAAAACATGCTCATTGATAACACTTGTGGCTGCAGCTTCCGCACACTATCAACAACAAAAGTTAGACAGAGCGTGGGGAAAAACAGGCTACAGGAGTGAGGTGTCTATGCCTTCCAGAAAATATTGTCAAAACAGTCCTACCCATTGGAAGTCAAAATGGGATTGGTTGATTTTCCCAACAATTCTGCCCTAATACAGTTGAATGGCAGATGCCTTCTGTCTAGCTTCTGAGGGCATAGCCAATGGTTGACATAGCAAGCTAGATTTTTCTCGCCAGAGAACACCAAATAAAAATCCTGATTGGATATTTTTTTCTCTTCAGTGTTAACCCATAGAAAAAAGAATGAATAGAACGGGCTTGGAACCTCTAACCCTGGCAATTTGACTGGTAAACTCATGGGTACACTCGCAGTGGCTTCCTGGTATTGTTAAGTAATCATTTCCATAGTAATGTAGAATGTTTATTCAGATGATGCTAACTGATGCAATGTAAGGTATTTTTTGTAATGTAATTTGAGTTGATTGAACAAATCACAGCAGATTGATTAAAAAATTAAAAATAAATCTTAAAACCTCATTATTGGTTAAGGGCTTGTAAGTAAGCATTTCACAGGTAAGGTCTACACCTGTTGTATTTGGCGCATGTGACAAATAAAATTTGATTTGATGGTTACACTTCCTGATTTTACTTTCTGCTTTGCTCCTATGGGTACACTCACAATGGCCACCAGTCCACCCATTATGCCATCACTGACTTGAATGGGGATGCCCGTTCTATTCATTATATTTCTATGGTTAACCCTTCTCTTCCCAACACAAACTTAATAGATGAAATAAGAATATAATTTAAATTACATAGAAATTAAATAGAAATTAAAACATGTATATTTTAATTGTATAAATCCTTAGGCCTTCTCTGAAGGTGTAGAAGGCCCTTACGATTCCCCATTGATAAAATGCAAGGGCACCGAGCCACACAAGACCACATATTCACTGTCACACTACAGCATAGTCAGCCACCCATCCACAACTGGATGGGACTTTTGTTCCGTGCTTGATATTGAATAATATTTGTATTGTGAAACAGGCCTGCAAGCTGGCATGCTAATTCTTACTAAGGCCACAGACTGTTCCCATGTCACTGGTCCATGTCACAGCACACACAAACACAAAGACACACACACACATGCCTGTGCGCACACACACGTCACACAGTTGAGGCACACTGACATGACTGCACACCCAGCATAAACACAGAGGGACGATTCTCCCCTATTGACACAAGAGGCAAGATGCTTTTGTGTGTGTGATGTTTACTACACAGGATGTGTGTGAATGTGTACTTACTGTACATGCATTGCTAAACATCAAGCCATTAGCCTTGGCTGTGATCGTGTGATGTGACCACAAACAACCCTGAACAGTTACAGTATAATATCTGCATTCCTCCATTTATACTGTATCAAAACACATCACATAGGAACAGTGTCCAGCTACAGCATAGCACTAAGTAGTGAATAACTCGTCTCCACTCAACCACGCACACAGTCTCTTCACATCCATAGTCATCCAGTGATGTCAAACGGAGCCATGGCCATTGTGAAGGTCTGTTACTCCAACGCTGGTAAGAGGAGGAAGGCTGCTGCATGCTGGCTAGGCTCTGGAAGAGAAACACAGTAGCCTGGGCTGCTCTTAGTGTCTCATGGAATTCTACTCACAACACAATAACCCCCTGGGTGTTTACAGTTTGTGTTATGGTTGTGTAAAAGCTAAACATTTGAACAGCGAATGTTGTTTAAGTGTTGCATGAGGGTTTAGGGTAAATGTTTTCAGGACGTCATAGTAACAATATGGAGGCAACATAACCACCTAAATACAATGTTGTTTAGACGTTTTCCCATTGTGAATGTGTTTTATCATTTGGTCACATGCTGCTGGACTTTAATAGACTGGGTTGGCCAAGCAGAGAGGGTCAGGCCCAGAATTCCAAGCCCAGTCACGTGGTGCTCTTTCACCTAACTGCTAATGGCCCTGCCTATCACGCATCGGACCTCACGTGACCACACACACACACACACACCTACCCACCGTGTGTGCCGCTGCTATATACATATAGGGGAAACACTGATGACCTACAGTATGAGACATGAATAAGTTCTCTTAGATGGGGATTATTAATACTGAATGGTGGGAGAAGAGATGAAAGGTCTGGGACAGTTGTTCCACCATGCAGAGGCTCTGTTTCTACTCTCCACGCGCCTCTGTTTCTACTCTCCACGCGCCTCTGTTTCTACTCTCTATGTCTCTACTCTCTATGTCTCTGTTTCTACTCTCCACACGCCTCTGTTTCTACTCTCCACGCGTCTCTGTTTCTACTCTCTATGTCTCTACTCTCTATGTCTCTGTTTCTACTCTCCACGTGTCTCTGTTTCTACTCTCTATGTCTCTACTCTCTATGTCTCTGTTTCTACTCTCTACGCGTCTCTGTTTCTATGCTCTACGTGTCTCTGGTCAGCCTGTGAGGCTCTATTTCTACTCTCTACGTGCCTCTGTTTCTACTCTCTACGTGCCTCTGTTTCTACTCTCTACGCGTCTCTGTTTCTATGCGTCTCTGTTTCTACGCGTCTCTGTTTCTACGCGTCTCTGTTTCTACGCGTCTCTGTTTCTACGCGTCTCTGTTTCTACGCGTCTCTGTTTCTACGCTCTACGTGTCTCTGTTTCTACGCTCTACGTGTCTCTGTTTCTACTCTCTACGTGTCTCTGTTTCTATGCGTCTCTGTTTCTACGCGTCTCTGTTTCTACGCGTCTCTGTTTCTACGCGTCTCTGTTTCTACGCGTCTCTGTTTCTACGCGTCTCTGTTTCTACGCGTCTCTGTTTCTACGCGTCTCTGTTTCTATGCTCTACGTGTCTCTGTTTCTACTCTCTACGCGCCTCTGTTTCTACTCTCTACGCGCCTCTGTTTCTACTCTCTACGCGCCTCTGTTTCTACTCTCTACGCGCCTCTGTTTCTACTCTCTACGCGCCTCTGTTTCTACTCTCTACGCGCCTCTGTTTCTACTCTCTACGCGCTGTGTCTACTCTCTACGTGCCTCTGTGTCTACTCTCTATGTGTATCTGGTGGGGCTGTGTCTCTGGGAGGGGGTTTCAGGGGGGGATCTAAGAGCTGTATAGTAGGCCCTCATGCTGGGCACTTACAGCCACCTGGGACAGCACACACACATGAAAGAACTCGCATTCACACACACAAGCTGACACACACAGAAACAATCAAACAAACAGACCATTATCATTCCAGTGTGTTAATACAGCAGCTATGTCAGCCCAGATATTAGTTCTCTGCTGACCCAGCGTTTACCCCTACTTTCCTAATCTGTAAAGAGCTCTCTCTCTCTCACACACACACACACACAAACAAACACACACACACAAACAAACACACACATGCATATTGACGCCACACACACCCAGACACACTTTCACACTTGTTGCTGCTACTCTGTTTATTATCTCTCCTGATTGCCTAGTCACTTTTACCCCTACCTACATGTACATAATATTACCTCAATTACCTCTACTACCTCGTACCCCCAGCACATTGACTCAGTACCGGTACTCCTTGTATAGTATCGTTACTGTTATTTATTGTGTGTGCAAATATTCTTACATTTTAACTCTGTATGGATGGTTAAGGGCTTGTAAGTAAGCATTTCACGGTAAAGTCTACAACGGTTGTATTCGGCCCATGTGACAAATAAAATGATATTTGATTTTGATATTCTAGCTGATTGTTAGATGTGGTACGTGTACTACTACTACCTCCACCATCACCTCCACCGGCACCACCATCACTACCGGCACGACCGGCATAACCTCTAGCACTGGCACCACCTCCACTACCACCCCCTCATCCATCACCCCCACCGGCACCACCTTCACTGGCACCACCATCACCACCACCACCTCCGCTACACCTTCACCACCTCCAGTACCTGAAAACCAGTCAGATGTAAGAGAACCTCAGATGACAAAGAGAAAAGAGAGAAACTAAAAGAAGGACCGGAAGAGAAGTGAGAGAGATTTTATTTATATTTATTTATTTGTATTTAACCTTTATTTAACTAGGCAAGTCAGTTAAGAACAAATTCTTATTTACAATGATGGTGTACCAAAGGCAAAAGGCCTCCTGTGGGGACGGGGGCTGGGATGAAAATAAATAAATAAATAAAATACAATATAAATATAGGACAAAACACACATCACGACAAGAGAGACAACACAACACTACATAAAGAGAGACCTAAGACAACAACATAGCAAGGCAGCAACACATGACAACACAGCATGGTAGCAACACATGACAACAACATGGTAGCAACACAACATAAAAACAGCATGGTAGCAACACAACATAATAACAGCATGGTAGCAACACAACATAATAACAGCATGGTAGCAACACAACATAATAACAGCATGGTAGCAACACAACATAATAACAGCATGGTAGCAACACAACATAAAAACAGCATGGTAGGAACACAACATAATAACAGCATGGTAGCAACACAACATAATAACAGCATGGTAGCAACACAACATAAAAACAGCATGGTAGCAACACAACAAAAACAGCATGGTAGCAACACAACATAATAACAGCATGGTAGCAACACAACATAAAAACAGCATGGTAGCAACACAACATAATAACAGCATGGTAGCAACACAACATAATAACAGCATGGTAGCAACACAACAAAAACAGCATGGTAGCAACACAACATAATAACAGCATGGTAGCAACACAACATAATAACAGCATGGTAGCAACACAACATAATAACAGCATGGTAGCAACACAACATAATAACAGCATGGTAGCAACACAACACAAAAACAGCATGGTAGCAACACAACAAAAACAGCATGGTAGCAACACAACATAAAAACAGCATGGTAGCAACACAACAAAAACAGCATGGTAGCAACACAACATAATAACAGCATGGTAGCAACACAACATAATAACAGCATGGTAGCAACACAACATAATAACAGCATGGTAGCAACACAACATAATAACAGCATGGTAGCAACACAACATAATAACAGCATGGTAGCAACACAACACAAAAACAGCATGGTAGCAACACAACAAAAACAGCATGGTAGCAACACAACATAAAAACAGCATGGTAGCAACACAACAAAAACAGCATGGTAGCAACACAACATAAAAACAGCATGGTAGCAACACAACATAAAAACAGCATGGTAGCAACACAACATAAAAACAGCATGGTAGCAACACGACATAAAAAAACAACATTGTAGCAACACAACATGGTACAAACATTATTGGGCACAGACAATAGCACAAAGAGCAAGAAGGTAGAGACAACAATACATCACGCAAATCAGCCACAACTGTCAGTAAGAGTGTCCATGAGTGAGTCTTTGAATGAAGAGATTGAGATAAAACTGTCCAGTTTGAGTGTTTGTTGCAGCTCATTCCAGTCGCTAGCTGCAGCGAACTGAAAAGAGGAGCGAGCCAAGGATGTGTGTGCTTTGGGGACCTTTAACAGAATGTGACTGGCAGAATGGGTGTTGTATGTGGAGGATGAGGGCTGCAGTAGATATCTCAGATAGGGGGGAGTGAGGCCTAAGAGGGTTTTATAAATAAGCATCAACCAATGGGTCTTGTGACAGGTATACAGAAATGACCAGTTTACAGAGGAGTATAGAGTGCAGTGATGTGTCCTATATGGGGCTTTGGTGGCAAATCTGATGGCCGAATGGAAAATAACATTTAGCCGCTCGAGAGCACCCTTACCTGCTGATCTATAAATTATGTTTCCATAATCTAGCATGAAGAGGAGAGAGGAGAGCGAAAGAGAGAGAGAGCGAGAGACAGAGAGAGAGACAGAGAGAGAGACAGAGAGAGAGAGAGAGAGACAGAGAGAGAGACAGAGAGAGAGACAGAGAGAGAGACAGAGAGAGAGACAGAGAGAGAGACAGAGAGAGAGACAGAGAGAGAGACAGAGAGAGAGACAGAGAGTGCACTAACACACACAAACTAACCATTTCAAGTACAGCAGAAGGGGAGGGAAGAGGGAATAGTTTGGATGATCACAATGCCAGACCTTTATAATTACAAGAGCAGGTATCTGCCTGAGTAACAGGCAGATGCCAAAATATATTTACAAACGTGATTCTTCATAACGTGATCATGACATGAACAGAGCCGATGAGAAATCATCTATAGACGATTGAACAGAGGTTGGATATATGACTGTGCTGACTGTAAGGAAGGCCTTGCCTGATGATGATAATGCAAACAGACTGGCGCTAAGGCTATGGAAGAACTCCTCTGTCCCCCAACCATCCCATTTAACCCTGGACTCCGTGCGAACCCTAGCGACCTGTATGTGACTCATCCTGTAGATCAGGTCACTAAAGCCACATCACATGACCAATCCTCTGGGGTGTTGTGTGGTGTGTCTGGTTCATTCTGCTCAAGGCCCTGTTTGACTCAATGCTTCCCATGTTCACAGGTCAGACACATTTAAAATTAGAATACATAGAAAAGACAGTCCAATTGTAATTCGCCAAGCCCTTTGAGTATACAGACTGGCACTAGCTGACAGACAACAGTCACTTCTTCTGCTGCTACAGACAGAGACCAGTTGAGCCATGTCTGGTCTGCTACTGACCCTTCTGACACACACAGAGACAGAGACAGAGACAGAGACAGAGACAGAGACAGAGACAGAGACAGAGACAGAGAGAGAGAATATAGACAAAGAGATGGATACATATAGCTAGATAGAGAGAGAAATGGAAACAGAGATGGCAGCTGGCCAGACACTTTAATTTCACCTTTATTTAACCAGGTAGGCTAGTTGAGAACAAGTTCTCATTTACAACTGCGACCTGGCCAAGATAAAGCAAAGCAGTTCGACACATACAACAACACAGAGTTACACAGAGAGAAAGAGAGGGAAGCCAAGAGAGGGATGCTGCAGACACAGAGTGAGAGAAACAAAGAGGGGGTCGGGACCATGCATTGGGGCTAATGGGGTCCGGCATACGCTCTTGCTAGTCGCTGGCACTACAGTATATCATGCTTCATACATCAGTATATCAGCTGCTATTCTATTGTGGCATATCTATGAAGCAGCCAGCCTGGGTGTAGTGATGTAATGTGGGTCACACTGCAGGCTGAAGATGGAGGGAGAAAAGAATGGACTGTCGGTATGTGAGGGATCATGGCGGCTCCAGATGTGACTGCTGCTACTTCTGGGCTGACTGGGCTTCATGGGCGGCTGGCTGAGGTCCAATACTCTATTTCGACAGCCTCTTCTTGTCTCATTTCACTTTCCCTTAATCTTATAATCTTATTTCAGATAAGTGGTCGAGGGCACATGAGAAGAGGGAAGTAGGCTGTTTGAGATTCTTGGGATGTAGCATTTGTCTCGGTTTCTGTCTGTGTCTGACCTTCACTGGCTATCAACTCGTGTCAGATCAGTGGTGATTTGGGAAAGGAGGCTTGCTGACTAGAACCAATGCGATGTGGCCTAGGACTGTGCTGTCTGGCCCTGACTTTCTGATGATTCAAACAGCCACTGTTGGTGAAGGTGGGAGGAGCTGACACCATTCTGTCTATCACTGGTGTCCCTTTGTGTGGTCTCACTCTCTCTCACTGTCTCTCACTGTCTCTCACTCTCTCTCACTCTCTCTCACTCTCTCTGAGTGGCAGCTCCAGTAATCACAGTAAAAACACGTTGGCTTATCCAATCTCACGTGGGGGCCATGGCAGGCACCCATGGACACACACGGGATCTCACAGAAACACACACCACCCACTCACAACACACTAACACAAAAAGGTTTCACAGAAAAACACAAATGTATTTACGAAAGTTCAATCAGTAAGGCTGGTCTTTTTATTTCACCTTTATTTAACCAGGTAGACCTGGCCAAGATAAAGCAAAGCAGTGTGACAAAAACAACAACACAGAGTTACACATGGGATAATCACTTCCCTCTCTGTCATCCAATGGGCTACATCTAGGGGACTATTTATGTCAACTCACCCCTTGTCTCATACTTTATGTTTTTCAGCAACAGTCTTCCAACGACCTTCCACCTCCCCACCAGCAGCATAATAACCTGAAGGCTCGTCATCGGAACCCCATTCTCCAAGCAGGGGGAGGAGGGGGGGGGGGGGGGGGGGGGGGGGGGGGGGGGGTCGATGCCAGCTGCCCAGCATAGGGCATCCTGTCATCAGCATCTGGCTCTGAGGAGCATTCCTCAAAGACACGGCCTACCCCAAACTATTCAATAAACGTCCATATCATATTCTGTCTCGGATGTTAATCACAACCTGCACGCACGCACACAACACACACGCAACACACACACACACACACACGCAACACACACACACACACACACACACACACACACACACACACACACACACACACACACACACACACACACACCTCAGAGCATAAAACGCAGTAGACTAGAGAGTTACCAGTTTCATTCATACAGTCACAAACATCAATCATATACATTTATGCAGAGGCATAGCATACTGTAAAATCAAGGTCCAGCTGCTTGGCTATGTGACATATACAGAGATGTATACCCTGTAAGCTCAGAGGCTGACAGAACCTTTCAGAGGCTGCAGGTTGCAGGCTACAGAGGCTGCAGGCTTTATACAACGGCTCTAAATCATGAATACTGACTGGTTAAAACCGCATTCCAGCTAGTGTCTATTCAACGAGTTACCACCGGTTAAATCTATGACGATAAAATGCCTATTTACTCTGTTCCATCTGACTGCGCAATCCACTGTCTCATCAGCCCAGCCAGGCTATTTATGAAATTGATCTTCACTATAAAAAGCATCTAGACATTATCTCACATTTCTTTTAGACTAACATTTAGTTTTCAACAGCGGAGATTTGTATAAACCTTGCAGTCTGTCTCTCCGATATTTGCAACATTGTTTCAATATTCAAATTCAATCTCCAGCTGTTCCATAGTAATGAACGTGTCGGGACTAGACAGACAGGCAGCGTTTCTCAGCTGTTATTCTGGCTGCTCTTTTTGATGTGACTGTAATTTAGCCGTAGTTGGATAGCTAGCAAGCAAGGGATAAGAACGTTGCCAGCCAGTAGAACAAATGACTGGGATGTGTCCATAGATACAGAACAAAAAGACTGAACAACTGGGCAGCGTCTCTAGCAACCCTAGATTTGTTTCAGGACTATATCTTGTGGAAGGATGAACTAGTAAGAATAAATGAATTAGTTTTTAATGAAAATATGTCAATCATTTTAATATGTTGGTAACCCATTGTATGAAAGTGACAAAGCCCGAGAAGCCGGTGTTTGGAGGATATATTGGCACGGTTTGCCATCCCTCAACTTCGTCTCAGGCCTAACAACCCCCGTGCCAATATATCCCCCAAACACTGGCTTCTCCGGCATTATCACTTAACAGCCCTACACCATAATGAGGTAACCCACAGACAGCACTAACGACAGACATCTATCTCTCTACTGTATCTGCCTCTCTATTTCTCTGTCTCTTTAGCTTTCTCGCTCTCTCTGCTCATTCTGTCTATCTCCTTAGCTTTCTCTCTCTCTCTCCTTCTCTCTGTCTCTTTAGCTTTCTCGCTCTCTGCTCATTCTGTCTATCTCCTTAGCTTTCTCTCTCTCTCTCCTTCTCTCTGTCTCTTTAGCTTTCTCTCTCTCTCTGCTCATTCTCTTTGTCTCCTTAGCTTTCTCTCAATTCAATTCAATTCAATTGACTTTATTGACATGGCAAGTTCATTATTACTTACATTGTCAAAGTATACATATCGAAAAATAAAAATCAAATATATATGTATATATATACAAAATATATATATATTTATATATAAATAAATGCCTCTCTCTGTCTCCTTCTCTCTGTCTCCTTCTCTCTGTCTCTTTAGCTTTCTCTCTCTCTCTCTGTCTGTCTCCTTCTCTCTGTCTCTTTAGCTTTCTCTGTCTCCTTCTCTCTGTCTCTTTAGCTTTCTCCTTCTCTCTGTCTCCTTCTCTCTGTCTCTTTAGCTTTCTCCTTCTCTCTGTCTCCTTCTCTCTGTCTCTTTAGCTTTCTCTCTCGGTCTCCTTCTCTCTGTCTCTTTAGCTTTCTCTCTCGGTCTCCTTCTCTCTGTCTCTTTAGCTTTCTCTCTCGGTCTCCTTCTCTCTGTCTCTTTAGCTTTCTCTCTCGGTCTCCTTCTCTCTGTCTCTTTAGCTTTCTCTCTCGGTCTCCTTCTCTCTGTCTCTTTAGCTTTCTCTCTCGGTCTCCTTCTCTCTGTCTCTTTAGCTTTCTCTCTCGGTCTCCTTCTCTCTGTCTCTTTAGCTTTCTCTCTCGGTCTCCTTCTCTCTGTCTCTTTAGCTTTCTCTCTCGGTCTCCTTCTCTCTGTCTCCTTCTCTCTGTCTCCTTCTCTCTGTCTCCTTCTCTCTGTCTCTTTAGCTTTCTCTCTCTCTCTCTGTCTCCTTCTCTCTGTCTCTTTAGCTTTCTCTCTCTCTCTCGGTCTCCTTCTCTCTGTCTCCTTAGCTTTCTCTCTCTCTCTCTGTCTCTTTAGCTTTCTCTCTCTCTCTCTCCTCCTCTCTGTCTCCTCCTCTCTGTCTCCTCCTCTCTGTCTCCTCCTCTCTGTCTCCTTCTCTCTGTCTCCTTCTCTCTGTCTCCTTCTCTCTGTCTCTTTAGCTTTCTCTCTCTCTCTCTGTCTCCTCTCTGTCTCCTTCTCTCAGTCTCCTTCTCTCTGTCTCTTTAGCTTTCTCTCTCTCTCTCGGTCTCCTCCTCTCAGTCTCCTCCTCTCAGTCTCCTCCTCTCAGTCTCCTCCTCTCAGTCTCCTCCTCTCAGTCTCCTCCTCTCAGTCTCCTCCTCTCAGTC
Source organism: Salvelinus namaycush (assembly GCF_016432855.1). Taxonomy (NCBI): domain Eukaryota; kingdom Metazoa; phylum Chordata; class Actinopteri; order Salmoniformes; family Salmonidae; genus Salvelinus; species Salvelinus namaycush. Next base: position 14,233,059 of record NC_052314.1, read on the forward strand.
TCCTCCTCTCAGTCTCCTCCTCTCAGTCTCCTCCTCAGTCTCCTCCTCTCAGTCTCCTCCTCTCAGTCTCCTCCTCTCAGTCTCCTCCTCTCAGTCTCCTCCTCTCAGTCTCTCTGTCTCTCTGTCTCTCTGTCTCTCTGTCTCTCTGTCTCCTTCTCTCTGTCTCCTTCTCTCTGTCTCCTTCTCTCTGTCTCCTTCTCTCTGTCTCCTTCTCTCTGTCTCCTTCTCTCTGTCTCCTTCTCTCTGTCTCTTTAGCTTTCTCTCTCTGTCTCCTTCTCTCTGTCTCCTTCTCTCTGTCTCCTTCTCTCTGTCTCTTTAGCTTTCTCTCTCTCTCTCGGTCTCCTTCTCTCTGTCTCTTTAGCTTTCTCTCTCGGTCTCCTCCTCTCAGTCTCCTCCTCTCAGTCTCCTCCTCTCAGTCTCCTCCTCTCAGTCTCCTCCTCTCAGTCTCCTCCTCTCAGTCTCCTCCTCTCAGTCTCCTCCTCTCAGTCTCCTCCTCTCTGTCTCCTCCTCTCTGTCTCCTTCTCTCTGTCTCCTTCTCTCTGTCTCCTTCTCTCTGTCTCCTTCTCTCTGTCTCCTTCTCTCTGTCTCCTTCTCTCTGTCTCCTCTCTGTCTCTTTAGCTTTCTCTCTCTCTCTGTCTCCTTCTCTCTGTCTCCTTCTCTCTGTCTCCTCCTCTCTGTCTCCTCCTCTCTGTCTCCTCCTCTCTGTCTCCTCCTCTCTGTCTCCTTCTCTCTGTCTCCTTCTCTCTGTCTCTTTAGCTTTCTCTCTCTCTGTCTCCTCCTCTCTGTCTCCTCCTCTCTGTCTCCTTCTCTCTGTCTCCTCTCTCTGTCTCTTTAGCTTTCTCTCTCTCTCTCTGTCTCCTCTCTGTCTCCTTCTCTCTGTCTCCTTCTCTCTGTCTCTTTAGCTTTCTCTCTCTCTCTCGGTCTCCTCCTCTCAGTCTCCTCCTCTCAGTCTCCTCCTCTCAGTCTCCTCCTCTCAGTCTCCTCCTCTCAGTCTCCTCCTCTCAGTCTCCTCCTCTCAGTCTCCTCCTCTCAGTCTCCTCCTCTCTGTCTCCTCCTCTCTGTCTCCTCCTCTCTGTCTCCTCCTCTCTGTCTCCTTCTCTCTGTCTCCTTCTCTCTGTCTCCTTCTCTCTGTCTCCTTCTCTCTGTCTCTTTAGCTTTCTCTCTCTCTCTGTCTCCTTCTCTCTGTCTCCTTCTCTCTGTCTCCTCCTCTCTGTCTCCTCCTCTCTGTCTCCTCCTCTCTGTCTCCTTCTCTCTGTCTCCTTCTCTCTGTCTCCTTCTCTCTGTCTCCTTCTCTCTGTCTCTTTAGCTTTCTCTCTCTCTCTGTCTCCTTCTCTCTGTCTCCTCCTCTCTGTCTCCTCCTCTCTGTCTCCTCCTCTCTGTCTCCTCCTCTCTGTCTCCTCCTCTCTGTCTCCTCCTCTCTGTCTCCTTCTCTCTGTCTCCTTCTCTCTGTCTCCTTCTCTCTGTCTCCTTCTCTCTGTCTCCTTCTCTCTGTCTCCTTCTCTCTGTCTCTTTAGCTTTCTCTCTCTCTGTCTCCTTCTCTCTGTCTCCTTCTCTCTGTCGCATTCTCTCTGTCTCATTCTCTCTGTCTCTTTAGCTTTCTCTCTCTCTCTCGGTCTCCTTCTCTCTGTCTCTTTAGCTTTCTCTCTCTCTCTCTCGGTCTCCTCCTCTCAGTCTCCTCCTCTCAGTCTCCTCCTCTCAGTCTCCTCCTCTCAGTCTCCTCCTCTCAGTCTCCTCCTCTCAGTCTCCTCCTCTCAGTCTCCTCCTCTCAGTCTCCTCCTCTCAGTCTCCTCCTCTCAGTCTCCTCCTCTCTGTCTCCTCCTCTCTGTCTCCTCCTCTCTGTCTCCTTCTCTCTGTCTCCTTCTCTCTGTCTCCTTCTCTCTGTCTCCTTCTCTCTGTCTCTTTAGCTTTCTCTGTCTCTTTAGCTTTCTCTGTCTCATTCTCTCTGTCTCTTTAGCTTTCGCTCACTCTGTCTCCTCTGTCTCCTCTGTCTCTTTAGCTTTCTCTCTCTCTCTGCTCATTCTCTCTGTCTCTTTAGCTTTCTCCCTCTGTCTCCTTGTCTCCGTTTCTCTTTCCACTTTCTCTCAAACTAAGCACTGCAGTCCAGACACAAACACCCGACCCCATCCATGTAGAACATCATGCCACCGACACCCCAGCTCAGCTCAGCTGTGGACTAATAAAACAGTACATTACATTTACATTCTGTTATAGAACAAAGACTGCAACCAAACACAAACACATACTGAAACCCTCAGATGTCAAAACGCACACCCCTCCCAAACCTCCCCCAATCCCTCCCTTCCCAGCTGCATACATCCATGCCATGGCTCGAGGTACAGTCCTTAGTAGTTCTCCCTAACCACAGATCTAGGGTCAGATTACCTGGTCACAGTAATCATCATAACCATTAGGGATGAAAGAAAGATATCTGATCAAGAACCAGTTTTACCTCCTTTCCCCTGCCATGCCTCTAGTGCCATCTTACACAACAGCCGTCGTCAAAATCTGCCTGCCTGCTGCTTTAAAAAAAAGTGTCAGAGGCAGAGCGTCATTACGCTCACAGCTCTCCTCCTACCCCACTTCTTCCATCCCTCCCTCTATCCTTCCCCTCTAGCTATCCCCCATCCTAATTCACACAGAAGTAGATAGGCTGCTCCCGCTGCTGGCGTCTCAGCTAGTCAGCTCAACTGACTGATGGCTATCACAGTTTAGCTCAATCTAACTCAGCAGTGTGTGTGTGTGTGTGTGTGTGTGTGTGTGTGTGTTCCTCTGGCCCAGATGGTACTTTAAAAATAAAGCAATGATACCCCAAACACAGGCCCAATATAGTGATTTGGCACAGATATCCAGATAAAGCTCTCAGATGATTAAATAAAATATAATGATGAATAGGCCTATTGGTGATACACTTCAAATAATCTGCCCTCTTACACAAATACATTAGCCCATATAAACCTGCTCACATATTAGCATTAATACACTTGTATACCGTCTGTTGGCATAGATACTCATATTGCATTGTATATCACTGATAATGTCACGCCCTGGCCTTAGTTATCTTTGTTTTCTGTATTATTTTAGTTAGGTCAGGGTGTGACATGGGGGATGTTTGTGTGTATTTGTCTCGTCTTGGGTGGTTGTATTGTATAGGGGGTTTTGGTAGAGTTTATGGGGTTGTGTTTAGTGTAGGTGTCTAGGTATGTCTATGGTTGCCTGAATGGTTCTCAATCAGAGACAGCTGTCTGTCATTGTCTCTGATTGGGAGCCATATTTTAGGCAGCCATAGGCATTAGGCAGGTTGTGGGTAATTGTCTATGTCTAAACGTTAGTAGCTTGTGTGTGCACTTTCGTTTTGTAGCTTCACGGTCGTTTGTTGTTTTGTTAGTTTGTAAAGTGTTTCGTTTCGTGGTCATCTTCTTCGTAAATAAAAAAGAGGATGTATTTATATCACGCTGCGCCTTGGTCCACTCATTCACCAGAAGACGATCGTGACAGATAATGCATTAGGCATAATATAAGCCGGCTTTGTTATGACATTAACATACATTCTGGATGCCTTCTTATACTGCAACAAGAGCCCATAGTTCTTCTTCGAAATTCGACTTATTATGGATGAATGTCTATTTTTGACGCATTAATTCCTCATGGTATCAGAGTTAGTTCTGCACTGTTACAGGGTTTAAAAAACAGAAAAAACTCACGATGTTAACAGTTTCGGCATTAATTCCAAGTGGTTAAGGTTAGGGCTATGGTTTGGGGAAGGCTCTGCAAACCCACCGACCTCATACCATAATGGATAGAGAAGGCATTCTGCGGCAATACGCCATCTCATCTGGTGTGCTCTTAGTGGGACTATCATTTGTTTTTCAACAGGAAAATGACCCAACACACCTCCAGGCTGTGTAAGGGCAAGTTGACCAAGAAGGAGAGTGATGGAGTGCTGCATCAGATGACCTGGCCTCCACAATCACCCAACCTCAACACAATTGAGATGGTTTAGGGTAAGTAGGAGAGCAGAGTGAAGGAAGAGCATCCAACAAGAGCTCAGCATATGTGGGAACACCTTCACGACTGTTGGAAAATCATTCCAGGTGTAGCTGGTTGAGAGAATGCCAAACGTGTGCAAAGCTGTCATCAAGGCAAAGGGTGGCTACTTTGAAGAATATAAAATATAAATTCTTTGCAACTCTGCCTAGAAGGCCAGCGTCCCGGAGTCGCCTCTTCCCTGTTGACGTTGAGACTGGTGTTTTGCGGGTACTATTTAATGAAGCTGCCAGTTGAGGACTTGAGGCATCTGTTTCTCAAACTAGACACTCTAATGTACTTGTCCTCTTGCTCAGTTGTGCACCGGGGCCTCCCACTCCTCTTTCCATTCTGGTTAGAGACAGTCTGCGCTGTTCTGTGGGAGTAGTACACAGCGTTGAACGAGATCTTCAGTTTCTTGGCAATTTCTCGCATGGAGTCGCCGTCATTTCTCAGAACAAGAATAGACTGACGAGTTTCAGAAGAAAGTTCTTTGTTTCTAGCCATTTTGAGCCTGTAATCGAACCCACAAATGCTGATGCTCCAGACACTCAACTAGTCTAAAGAAGGCCAGTTTTATTGCTTCTTTAAATCAGCACAACAGTTTTCAACTGTGCTAACATAATTGCAAAAGGGTTTTATAATGATCAATTACCCTTTTAAAATGAGACAGAACGCGTCTCCTTCCTGAGCGGTATGACGGCTGCGTGGTCTCATGGTGTTTATACTTGCGTACTATTGTTTGTACAGATGAAGGTGGTACCTTCAGGCTCTTGGAAATTGCTCCCAAGGATGAACCAGACTTGTGGAGGTCTACAATTTTTTTCTCTGATTTCTTTTGATTTTCCCATGATGTCAAGCAAAGAGGCACTGAGTTTGAAGGTAAGCCTTGAAATACATCCACAGGTACACCTCCAATTGACTCAAATGATGTCAATTAGCCTATGAGAAGCTTCTAAAGCCATGACATCATTTTATGGAATTTTCTAAGCTGTTTAAAGCCACAGTCAACTTAGTGTATGTAAACTTCTGACCCACTGGAATTGTGATACAGTGAATTATAAGTGAAATAATCTGTCTGTAAACAATTGTTGGAAATATTACTTGTGTCATGCACAAAGTAGATGTCCTAACCGACTTGCCAAAACCATTGTTTGTTAACGAGAAATTTGTGGAGTGATTGAAAAACAAGTTTAATGACTCCAACCTAAGTGTATGTAAACTTCCGACTTCAACTGTACATATACACACATACACACACACACGCGCACACGCACACGCATTTACACTCCAGAATCTGACATTGCTTGTTCTGATATTTCTTAATTTACATTTGTTTAATTTGTGTGTATTGTAAGGTATTGTAAGGTATTACTGCACTGTTGGTGTTAGAGACATAAGCATTTCGCTGCACCTGGAATAACATCTGCAAAATATGTGTACGCGAACAACAACATTTTATTCCATTTTGGGGGGGATGGTTGTACGAGGTCTGATGTTCGGTTGTTGTCTTTCATGTGTTTTGAGATGTGCTGCTGGTGATGTGTTCGTCATTTGAAGTGTGATTGTTTTGTCCTGCTGAGATATGCTAGTGGCTGTGCTAATGTTGACATGTTGACAGATATGCTGTGTGAGTCCCTCATAGCCTTAGCAGGAGCAGCATCATCATCATACAGACAGACAGATGGTTTGATCAGGTGTTGTTGTTTTTCCACTGCCTGTATGAAAAGCTACATCAGCATGCAACAATTGACCACTGCGCCTTTTTCCTCACCGTGTCAGCACACTGCACCCTCTACAAACAATAGCAGACAACAACCGGCTAGAGATGGACAGAGATAAGGATAGACGGAGAGACAGATGGATAGAGAGAGAAGGAAGGAGGGTGGGTGGGGAGGGAGGGAAGGATATGGGGGAATTCTGGAGCAGAAGACAGAATGACAGTCAGCCAGACAAAATGCATGGCATAGAGATAGACGGACGGAGAGACAGGGGGGCAGGGGAGGACATGTTACCTTTCGGGGGACGAGGATTTCTCTGAGTTCATGGACATGAGCGGTGCCTGTTAGCCGCTCGCTCGCCGAGGGACGACAGAGAGACGGCAAGGAACAGGCTCTCTTTTCTCTGCTTCTCTCTCTCTCTCCCTTCGTTCTGTGCCGTGTGTCTGTGTAAGGGGGAGGGGGGGCTGCCTCCCCTCCTCCTCCTCCTCTCTTTCTCCTTCTAGCTCTCCTCCTCTTGCTCAGAGGAGAAGAAAGGATGGAGGACAACGCTCCAAGAGTAGTAAGGGGGAAAAAGCAGCTGTGGGCTGGCTGAGCAGAAATCTTCCTGCGTGTGAAGCGAGACAAGCAATGTCAGACGCCTTTCCTCAGACCCAGCTTCCTCCCTTCCTTTACCTCCTTCACCCTCTATTTCACTTTCGCTTTTTCAGAGTCGTTTTTTGACTCTCTTTCCTCCTGTTCTCTGTCCTCCTTGGTTGGTTCTTAAATGGTGATGAAATGAACACACAAGCTCCCACAGTCTCAATCCGCTTTGTCTGTCCTCCTCTTCCTTTTCACTCTCTCTCCCTTTCTCTCTCTCTTTCCAAAACAGCAGCAGTGCAGTAGCTGGCTCTAGCAGGCCTTCTGCAGCTCTGCACAACAACAGAGCCCAGAGCGAACTGGAACAAACCACTGCCTGACAGAGAGAGGGGGGTGGGAGGGCTGGGACCAATGGGAAACCAAACTATTTCTCCTTGAGGTCTCTCCTACCCCTCTCCCTGCGTGGTCCGGACCTCCCTCCTTCCCTCCATCCCCTTTGCCTTATTACGACATCCTGTATCTCGGGGCAATGCCACACAGATCTGACTCCCCCTCTATCTGCCATCCTCCTCTTCTCCCCCCTCCTCTTTTCTCTTGTTGTCTCTCAATCCATTTTCCGATGTCTTTTCTGCCTCTATGGTTGTAATGTGTATGGTTGTAATGATCTTTTCTCTCTACATTCCCTCTCTCTCCCAGCAGACGGGTATATTTCTGCATGAGAGAACAGCACATAGAGAGGTAGCCAGAGGGTGTCATGACGGGGGTCTCTCTCTACTGCCCTCCCCCATGGCTCTACTGCCCTCCCCCGTCGCTCTACTGCCCTCCCCCGTCGCTCTACTGCCCTCCCCCGTCGCTCTACTGCCCTCCCCCGTCGCTCTACTGCCCTCCCCCGTCGCTCTCTCGCTCTCTCATGCGCCGAATATAACAGATGTAGACCTTACCGTGAAATGCTAACTTAGAAGCCTTTAACCAACAATTCAGTTTTAATAAAATAAGAGTTAACCTTTACCGAACCTCAACCCCGTATCCGGGATCACCCCCCACCCCCCACACACTGATTAGCATAGCTAGCATAGCTTCACAAGTAGATAGTAGCATCTAAATATCATTAAATCACAAGTCCAAGACACCAGATGAAAGATACAGATCTTGTGAATAAAGCCACCATTTCAGATTTTTAAAATGTTTTACAGGGAAGACAAAATATGTAAATCTATTAGCTAAACACGTTAGCAAAATACACCACTATTCTAACTCCATCAGTTTCTTACTCCTTCAGGTGCTATCACCAATTCGGCTCAACTAAGATATTGATAGCCAATAACCTATAAAAAAAACCATCAGATGACAGTCTGATAACATATTCATGGTATAGGATAGTTTTTGTTAGAAAAAAGTGCATATTTCAGGTAGAAATCACAGTTTACAATTGCACCGACCATCACAAATCGACTAGAATTACTAGATAGAGCAACGTGTATGACCAATTTACTCATCATAAAACATTTCATAAAAATAGACAAAGCATAGCAATGGAAAGACCCAGTTCTTGTGATTTCAGACCATATTTCAGATTTTCTAAGCGTTTTTCAGCGAAAACACAATAAATCGATAAGTTAGCATACTACATGTGCAAACGTTACCAGAGCATCGATTCCAGCCAAAGAGCGCTATAACGTCAACATCGCCAAAAGATATTAATTTTTTCACTAACCTTCTCAGAATTCTTCCGATGACACTCCTGTAACATCATTTTACAACATACATATACAGTTTGTTCGAAAAGGTGCATATTTAGCCATACAAAACCGTGGTTACACAATAAAAATACTAGGAAATCAAGCCTCAATATGTCTGACGTCATCTATCAGAGTGATCTAGTTTAATTGAAAGCTAATCATATACTTGACTAAAAAATACAGGGTTGACAGGAATCGAAAGACAAATTAGTTCTTAATGCAACCGCTGATTTACATTTGTAAAATTATCCTTACTTTTCAATACAGGGTTCGCCAAGTGAAGCTACACCAAACAAAATGGCGAAATATGCGTTTAAAATATTTCGACAGAACAACAATTTATCATATTAAATATTGCTTACTATGAGCTGTTCTTCCATCATATTCTTGGGCAATGTATCCTTTCTATGTTATAAACGTCTTTTGGTCGATAGATGTCCTCTGTCCTTCGAAATATCCACTAACGATCGAACGGGACCCCAAAACGTGTCCAAAGTTTCAGAGTGCACAACAAAGAAATTCCTCAAAATCGCACTAAACGGATATAATTTCCTATAAAACGGTTTAAATTAACTACCTTATGATGTTTCTAAGTCCTATATCGAATTAAATTACAGACGGATACATTTCAAGTTGATAACCGAGCCTGTGAAAATGGCGTCCGGAGGTCCCTTCCTGCGTAAGGGCGAGCGTCGAAAGGGGGGCTACTCTCACTCCTTGGTCTTTTATAACCTCTGAGAGCTACGGAGAAGGCCCATTCCACTTCTCATTGGTTACTGACATCCAGGGGAAGGCGGGTGCAGTTCGTGTCGTTCCATAGGATAGACAGAGACCTTAAAAACTGATCTGAAACCAGAGCTTCGCTCTCAGACCTTTCACTGTCTGTCATGGATTTCGCTGTAGAAAGAGTTCTGGGTCACCCACAGACATCATTCCAACTTTGTATGAAACTAGAAAGTGTTTTCTTTCCAATAGAATTAATAATATGCATATTGTACGAGCAAGAATTGAGTACTAGGCAGTTTAATTTGGAGACGACAAAATGCTAATTCGGAACAGCACCCCCTGTAGTCGCAAGATTAAGTAAAAAAGGTAACACAATAAAATAACAATAACGAGGCTACATACAGGGGGTACCGGTACTGAGTCAATGTGCGGGCGTACAGGTTAGTCGAGGTAATTGAGGTAATATGTACACTACATGTAGGTAGGGGTAAAATTACTATGCACAGATAATAAACAGCAAGTAGCAGCAGTGTAAGAAAAGGGGGTCTATGCAAATAGTCCAGGTAGCTGTGTGTGTGTGTGTGTGTGTGTGTGTGTGTGTGTGTGTGTGTGTGTGTGTGTGTGTGTGTGTGTGTGTATTCTGAGGTTACGGTTACTGACTAGCCACCCTCCGTTTGCACACAATGGAATTGCACGAGCAGGTAAGAGTCTGTACTGTCTGTACAAACACATACCCACGGCACACACAAACTCACACACGCTGCTGTATGCATTCCATGCCGAATGTATTCAAGCTTTACAAAAACATTTGGGTCAGGCAAAACCATTGCGTATGTACTTTAAAGTTCATGAAACATAGGCTACAGAGAAAGTAAAAGGCTTTCCAGTAGATATTAGCCCTGGGTGAAACCGATGATGAAACAACCCTGGATTGCTAATGCTATGCATTGGCCAATGAGAGGCTTTGAAGCCACTGGTCAGCCATATTGGCACTCCCCAGAAGAAGCAGTCCTCCATAGGAATGAATGGAATTCTACAGTATTTCAATTAAATTCTTCAAGGACAAAATTACATGTATTTAAGTATTTTTTGTTGTTGTAGTGGAGACAGTAACATCAGAACTTTAAAAAATATATACTATTTTAAATATTTTTTGCTAACGTAATATACTTTTTTATTTTCCCAAGTGGTGAAGGTGTCTGTAATAGAATAAACGTGGCAAAAACAAATATAGATATTAATAAATGCATTTCTATAGTTTCCCAAATCATTTTTACAACGGTGGGAGAGTGCCAAGATGGAGGCTTGGGGCTTCAACACAGCGCCCCCTGTCAGTCATCTAGTATATTTACACATCTTTGGGTGAAACAGGGTATAGTTCTAGCATTAGCACATGAACAAAAGCTCTGTATGAATGAGACTAGTGTTGTGGTATGATAATTTAAATGGGGAAATCCACATGCAATCCATATCTGAGGACATGCATATCTGCCTCTAAGAGTGTGAGATTTAACATGCTCAGATAAGAATCGGGAACACACACACACACACATCTATAGTGCCACTCACAGCATATAGCACATGTATAACACAACACACTAAAAAAGGATTACAATTAAGCAAACATGAGAGTGACCCATCCAATTGTCCTCATTCTCTGTGGCTGTGGGCCAACAGGGAGGTAAACACTACTCTAAGTCACTATGCAGCCTCATAGCTGATCATCTCATTGCATTACTAATAGAGCCTAGGACCCCCCTCCACTACACACAGCTGATGGCACATATTTCCATAAAGGAGGAAAAGAACAGACTAAAGACCTGTCACCCATTTTAAAGAGTGACTGCCCTTAAACAACGAATCCCTTTGACAACGGCCTATGTGGCATCAATAGGAGTGAGAAACATTTATTCTAGTGTGAAAATTACTCTAACGAGTAAATGAAGGTTGGGTTTGGAGTAAATGATGGTTGGGTTTGGAGTAAATGTGAAGGTTGGGTTTGGAGTAAATGTGAAGGTTGGGTTTGGAGTAAATGAAGGTTGGGTTTGGAGTAAATGAAGGTTGGGTTTGGAGTAAATGAAGGTTGGGTTTGGAGTAAATGTGAAGGTTGGGTTTGAATTACATTTATGTCAACAAGTCATCCCCCCTTTTGCCAAGCTCCACGTGCAAATCGCCCCTCCGTCTACTTCGCTTCCCTTCATTGAATGGACCTCTGTTGTTTCATCGCCCCCAACCAACGCATTCAAAGGATCACGGCTGTTTGAAACTGAAAAGACCCATGCAATGTACTCTTCCAGCTAGGGTTGAATATTTTGAATGTTGGCTTCCAGCAGGATGCACAGCCAACAACTATGGTTTGCATGCCATGCTGAAGGACCTCCATCATACAGAGCAGGTGGTTGGAGGGCATTGGTCCCCAGTGGTGGTGAGTATACCGGATACTAGACCATAGATCAGGGTTCCCCAACTGGTGGCCTGTGGATTTATTTGACCCCCCAAGTTTTAAGAGCAAAGAAAAAACAATTATATATTGACCAAAAATATAAACACAACATGAAACAATTACCACGATTTTACTGAGTTACAGTTCATATAAGGAAATCAGTTAATTGAAATAAATTAAATAGGCCTTAATCCATGGGTTTCACATGACTGGGCAGGGGCGCAGACATGGGTGGGCCTGGGATAGCAGGCCCACCCCACCCACTTGGTAGCCAGGCCCAGCCAATCAGAATGAGTTTTTTCAACAAGATGGCTTTATTACAGACAAGAATAGTCCTCAGTTTCATCAGCTGTCCGGGTGGCTGGTCTCAGACGATCCCGCAGGAGGCCCTGGGCTGGCGCGGTTACACGTGGTCTGCGGTTGTGAGGCCGGTTGGACAGATTATTTCACTTATAATTCACTGTATCACAATTCCAGTGGGTCAGAAGTTTACATACACTAAGTTGACAGTGCATTTAACTTCTTATGGCTGGGTGGCAGTATTGAGTAGCTTGGATGAAAAGGTGCCCAGAGTAAAGTGCCTGCTACTCAGGCTCAGAGGCTAAGATATGCATAATATTAGTAGATTTTGATAGAAAACACTCTGAAGTTTCTAAAACTGTTAGAATGATGTCTGTGAGTATAACAGAACTCATATGGCAGGCAAAAACCTGAGAAAAAATCCAACCAGGAAGTGGGAAATCTGAGATTTGTAAGTTTGCCTATCCAATATACAGTGGGATATTGGTCATATTGCACTTCCTAAGGCTCCTAGATGTCAACAGTCTTTAGAACCTTGTTTGATGCTTCTACTGTGAAGAATGAGGGAAGGAGAGCTCTTTGAGTCAGGTGTCTGGCATGAGCTGAACATGCGTGCTCACGTGAGAGCGACCTGCTTTCCATTGCATTTCTGAAGACAAAGGAATTCTCCGGTTGAAACATTATTGAAGATTTATGTTAAAAACATCCTAAAGATTGATTCTATACATTGTTTGACATGTTTCTACGAACTGTAATGGAATTGTTTGACTTTTCGTCTGACCTGAGCGTCATGAATTTGGATTACTGGACTGAACGTGCAAACAAAATGAAGGTATTTGGACATAAACGATGGACTATATTGAACAAAACAAACATTTATTGTGGAACTGGGATTCCTGGGAGTGCATTCTGATGAAGATCATCAAAGGTAAGTGAATACTTATAATGCTATTTCTGACTTCTGTTGACTCCAAAACATGGCAGCTATCTTTATGGCTTATTTGGGCTCTGAGCGCTGTACTCAGATGGTGTGCACACATGGTGTGCTTTTTCCGTAAAGTTTTTTTGAAATCTGACACAGCGGTTGCATTAAGGAGAAGTTTATCTAAAGTTCCATGTTTAATACTTGTATCTTTTATCAATGTTTATTATGAGTATTTCTGTAAATTGATGTGGCTTTCTGCAAAATCACCAGATGTTTTGGAGGCAAAACATTACTGAACATAACGCGCCAATGTAAACTAAGATTTTTGGATATAAATATTAACTTTATCGAACAAAACATAAATGTATTGTGTAACATGAACTCCTATGAGTGTCATCAGATGAAGATCATCAACGATTAGTGATTCATTTTATCTCTATTTCTGCTTTTTGTGACTCCACTCTTTGGCTGGAAAAATGGCTGGTTTTTCTGTGACTAGGTGCAGACCTAACATAATCGTTTGGTGTGCTTTCGTCGTAAAGTATTTTTGAAATCGGACACTGTGGTGGAATTAACAACAAGTTTATCTTTAAAATTGTGTAAAATACTTCCATGTCTGAGGAATTTTAATTATGAGATTTGTTGTTTTGAATTTGGCGCCCTGCACTTTCACTGGCGGTTGTCATATCGATCCCGTTAACGGGATCTCAGCCGTAAGAAGTTTTAAACAGCTTGGAAAATTCCACAAAATGATGTCATGGCTTTAGAAGCTTCTGATATGATAATTGACATCATTAGAGTCAATTGGAGGTGTACCTGTGGATGTATTTCAAGGCCTATCTTCAAACTTAGTGCCTCTTTGCTTGACATATTGGGAAAACCAGAAGAAATCAGCCAAGACTTCAGAAAAAAATTGTAGACCTCCACAAGTCTGGTTCATCCTTGGGAGCAATTTCCAAAAGCCTGAAGGTACCACCTTCATCTGTACAAACAATAGCACGCAAGTATAAACACCATGGGACCACACAGCCGTCATGTCACTCAGGAAGGAGACGCGTTCTATCTCCTAGAGATGAACGTACTTAGGTGCGAAAAGTGCAAATCAATCCCAGAACAACAGCAATGGACCATGTGAAGATGCTGGAGGAAACAGGTACAAAGGTATCTATATCCACAGTAAAACGAGTCCTGTATTGACATAACCTGAAAACCTGCTCAGCAAGGAAGAAGCCACTGCTCCAAAACCGCCATAAAAAAGCCAGACTACGGTTTGCAACTGCACATGGGGACAAAGATCGTACTTTTTTGTCACCCCGGTGCTTTGCTGCAGGAGGGACTGGTGCACTTCACAAAATAGATGGCATCATGAGCAAAGAAAATTATGTGGATAAATTGAAGCAACATCTCAAGACATCAGTCAGGAAGTTAAAGCTTGTTCGCAAATGGGTCTTCCAAATGGACAATGACTCCAAGCATACTTCCAAAGTTGTGGCAAAATGGCTTAAGCACAACAAAGTCAAGGTATTGGAGTGGCCATCACAAACCTGACTCAGTTTTACCAGCTCTATCAGGAGGAATGGGCCAAAATTCATCCAACTTATTGTGGGAAGCTTGTCGAAGGCTACCCGAAACGTTTGACCCAAGTTAAACAATTTGTAGGCAATGATAGCAAATACTAATTAAGTGTGTCAACTTCTGACCTACTGGGAATGTGATGAAAGAAATAAAGCTTAAATAAATCATACTCTCTACTATTATTCTGACATTTCACATTCTTAAAATAAAGTGGTGATCCTAACTGACCTATCACAGGGAATTTTTCCTTGGATTAAATGTCAGGAATTGTGAAAAAATTTAGTTTAAATGTATTTGGCTAAGATGTATGTAAATTTCCAACTTCAACTGTATATATATTTTCATTGTTGGACATAATGACTGTAAAAACACCAGTAAATCCACTCCAAGTGATTTAAATGTTTCTAATCTGTAGGCTCCTCAGCGGAAGAAGGGGAGGACCATCCTCCTCAGTGAATTTCATACAAATTATACATTTTATCCTTTTTAGATAAAACCATACTAAATATATTCAAGTCACTAAACATTTGATTAAAACACACTGTTATGCAATGAAGGTCTACAGTAGCCTCAACAGCACTCTGTAGGGTTGCACCATGGTGTAGCCGGAGGACAGCTAGCTTCCGTCCTCCTCTTGGTACATTGACTTCAATACAAAACCTATGAGGCTTTTGGTTCTCATCCCCATCCTGAGACTTACACAGTAACTATGACAACTTCTGGAGGACATCCCCCAACCTATCAGAGCTCTTGCAACATGAACTGACATGTTGTCCACCCAATCAAAGGATCAGAGAATGCTAGCACTGCAGTGCATAACACGTGGTGAGTAGTTGACTCAAAAGAGAGAGAAAGACAATAGTTGAACAATTTTCACAAATTCATTTCTTAAAAAATGAAGGAGAAGCAAGAGAGAGATTGCCAAAAAAAATTCACTTTCAGTTTCACTTACTTAGCTACCAAATGCAGCTGGCTAGTTTAGTTACTCAAACACCCAGCTCAAACAGAGGGATGCTATGTTAGCTAGCTGGCTATGACTATCCGACATAACACTGTAACTCTTCCAAGTCAAGGTAAGCTTTTGGTTTTATTAATTTATTGCCACTGGGGCCCGCTGGTGTAACTGCTTACTAACTATTAACTGTAATCTTACTGCATGATTGTAGCGGGTTTACTAACACATTAGTTCTATTAGCTATGTTGACTAGGATGTTACTTTAGCTAATATGGGGACAACGATGTAGGCTGTGTGTAGCGATTATGACATTTATTTTACATTTTATTTCACCTTTATCTAACCTGGTTTGACTTAGAAAGGTTTTTTCGCCTGGTCACAGACAGCTGATGTGTTGTTCATTGAAGTCCACAAACGAAGGGAAAAGCTGAGAAGAGGAGAGTGCATAGCGGTGAGATGGAATACAACATGGCTGCTATGAAAGTGTACTGTGTTTATGAGTGATCAGGGGTGTATTCATTCCACCAATTCTGCCGAAAAATGTTTCTTACACGGAAGCAAACAAAACGGTGATAAAAATACCCAAATTTGTCCAATAGAAACTCTTTTGAAACTGTGGACTAATGTTCACACCCTATATAAGCTAGATGCAGGCAAGAGCGTGCAAGGCGGTATTGAATGGGTCACTGTCTGTCCATGTGTTACTGTCTATCATCTCAATTCTTCTCTCAACCTGTGTGCACCTACATTGTAAACTTTCATTTATAGGCTAGGTTGTAGCAACCTCATGATGGGTATAGGGAAAATTTGAGTTCCATGAGTAGTCTAAACCTATTGACGTTACATTGAACTGGGTGAATGGAAAATGAATGACAGTCATCCAACATGCTGTAATAAAAATAAGGCCATGGTCATGAAGAAAAACTAAATCGCCCTCCCTCATCATAAGCGGCTGACTCCCACGCATAATAGAGAGACATGTGCTCGTATACAAATGTAAGCAAGGTTTAAATTATGTTTTAGTCAAATATTATATCTGTTTGGGCTCCTTGCGGTCAATTTGCAGTCTACAAATTATTTGTAATTATGTTCCATCCCCCCCGACCATCCGTGGCTGAATCTAGTTGATGATCCCTGCCATTGACTGCTGGTTATGTATCTGTATATGTAGCTATATTTTGATAATTATTATCACTATCATCGGTAGCATAGCTGTTGTTAGCTAGCTAGCTACATACCTACCTAGCTACCTACTTACCTAGCAATACAACTCGGATTTGACTTGGAAACACGATAACATTTCAAAAGATGGCAAATTATACGTAGGAAAACTTTTGGCATGATTGTGATGTAGCCAGATTGACTTTAGATGCAGTATAATTTTATCCAGCTAACTAAGATTGAGGGGACCACCGTATTTTAGCTCGCTAACATTAACATTGCTAGCTATTTTTGACCAACTTTGCTAGCTTGCAACAGTAATGGCAACCTTGCCATCTCTCTAAAGTAAACTGGACAATATCATAATGGCCAAGTTTTTCCTACTAATTATTTGCCTACTTTAGCAACGTCATCGTATTTCCCCTCTAAATTAGGGGAATTTACATGAAACAGTCACATTAGCCTCCGAGGTGCAACCCATGTCTAGGGCGCAAATAAATATTGGATGCAGCTATGGTGGTACTAGCTAACTCATGTCTGACTACAAAAGTGTACTAACTAGCAGAAACAACCTAAAAAAAAACATGGCCATAGCAAAACATGTCACAGTTGGTTGCATAGTGTAACGGCGTCACCGGCCGGAATCTAATCTAATCTGGAGCCAGTCAGTCTACATCTGTAAAGCATATAATTTGCTTCCATACAAGATTACGTTATTTCTCAAGCTGTTTATAATTGAGGGATGTTGACACTCATTGACCCTGTTTTTCTGTTAAACAAAGTGCACAGTTGGGTACCAGACTGATCCCTTGGTCATGAAGGGATGCTGGGACCTACCAGAAGGAGCAAAGGTGGGTATCATAACATGTCCAGCAATGTGATTGCAATGGTTTAGCGACCTCCAAAAATAATTTAATTCACTTGCTATTTTCACAGCTTGTCAGGCAATACCTCAGAATAAAAGTGTACCCTTGTGACAGGTCCTCCATTGTTGGCCGAGTCTTCCTTACTGCACTGATGACACAGACAGCTTCATCAACAACTACAGGTAATGTGTGTAATGTGAAGAGTGAAAAGTTGTATTAAAAAAATACCCAGCTTGATAAAATAGTGGACTAATTCCCCAGCCAAGCAGATACAGCTAGTAGTCATTTTGATTGGGTAGTGTATTATCTTTAGAACAAAATGCAATTATATCACCGTCACAGCCCCTCCCAACATCACCTCATAAGATTGCCTGCTGCAGTTGTTTGAGAGATGTCCAGTTTGCAGCTGAACATGCAGAATAGAGAAGACCAGCAAGGGGGCCCTCATCATTATCATGCAGACATGCCCTCGCTGTGAGCATTCCTATGAATAGAACAGTCAGTCACACGTTGGCAAGTATCCGGCCAGCAACATTCACCTGTCAGCGACAACAGCTTTCACAGGCTCATCCTTTGTACAAATACAGAAGATAACCCACTTCATTACTTTGATACATTTGATAACCCAATTGTGAAAAATAATTTATGTAAACTGACATTATTTGTTGCTTATTTAGATATAATGTCTAGGGCATAACCTAGCCTTGTGGGACCAGCCTGATCGCTGTGTTCACCATTGTATTTCACTTCACATTTGATGATATCTGAAGTGAAATAGAAAGGTGAAAGCAGTGATCAGGTTGGTTCCACCAGGCTAATCATAACCACCATTTATAATGTAATCAGTGCTGTCTGTCTGTCTGTCTGTCTGTCTGTCTGTCTGTCTGTGTCTGTCTGTGTGTGTCTGTCTGTGTGTGTATGTCTGTCTGTGTCTGTCTGTCTGTGTCTGTCTGTGTCTGTCTGTCTGTGTCTGTCTGTCTGTGTCTGTCTGT